>NC_137787.1:132135450-132257734 GCF_963383645.1 Muscardinus avellanarius | reverse complement strand
TATTAAAGTACTGACTATGGGACCCCAGCTCAGAGTTTCTAAAGCAGGGTGTCTGGGTGGGGCTTGAGAATTTATATTTCCAAGTTCCCAGGCATTCTTAATGATGCTGATCCAAAAATATATGTTGAGAACTATTGAACTGTGACAATGTAAACAGAGTACTAAGAATAACTGTCCCTGAATTCTGGAGCCTGGACCACAAATTTGAAAATAATAGGTGTCAGAGCAGCTGTGGAGAAGAGGTTAAGAGCATGCAAAGCTGGCTTTGGAACTCAGCTTGCTGATCCTTAAGGCTGCCTGAGCTTAGGCTAGACTATGGATCAGAGAAGCCCATAGTAAGGAGTACATCAAAGAGAATTATCAGTGTAACCTGGCCAGGTGAAGGAGCTTTCAAGAAATCCATTTGATAGGTGTGTCCTGGAGTTTGGGAGAAGTATCAATTGGTGCCCTGACTCAGGCCTGAAAGGCTGACTGGAGAGGTCTAGCAAAGGCACAGGTGTTGGGGATGGCTTGCTGAAGGAAAGATGGGCAAATCATCCCCTGGTTCAAATGGACTTACATTTGACCTGTTCACTGGGATTGTCTTAAAAATATTATGTTAGGTTGAAATTCAAAATATAAAATAATTATCCATGAGTATATATTGATAGAAGTAAATGAATGAATGAATGAATGAGTACAATTCAGATGAGAATAGACAAATATTCCATGGGAAAAAAACTCAATTTCTGTAGGTATTCTTCCCTCCAAGAGGTGGAACATAACTCCATATTCCTTAAGTGTAGGCTTCCATATGTTGATTTCTTCCCAAGGAGTGCAGTACAGAAAGGAGAAATGTAAAGGATAACCTTTAGGTGGAGAAACCTGGCCAATACTAGCCAGGTCACCATCTCTGGATCCACAATGTCAGTCGTACTGATAGGATGAACAATTGATATAATATGATGAGAAGGGCACTTTCCTTTGTCATCTTTCTCTCCCAAATCCATAACCATGGTACAATCAAGAAAGAAAATTAGATAAATCCCATTTGAGGCGTATTTTACAAAATGCCTGACCAGTTCTTCTCAACACTGTCACGCTCATTATAAAAGAGAACAGAGAATGTGTGAGAAGCTGTTGGAACCATGAAGAAACCAAGGGACAAGAGAAATATAGGTAATATGGGATCCTGGAACAGAAAAGGACATTATATAAAAATAAAAAATTAAATAAAGTATGAAATTTAATTAATGATAAAGTATCAGTATTTTTTCATGTGTTATATCAAATGCACCATATGAATGAAAGAGGTTAACATTAAAAGAATCTAGACTTGTAATACATGGGAACTCTCTGTACTATCTTAGAAACTTTTTTATAAGTGTAGAACTCACCTAAAATTAAAGCACTTCTGACAATTTGACTGTGGGGCAAGATGAGTATTAGAAAGGGGGAATAACCAGAAGATTGGAGTGGAGGAAAATCATCCATGGGCAGCTAAAAGAAGCTTAGCTTGTTCAGAGCACTATAGTAAGGTGTCTCAGGTGAAATGAGAAGGGCATGATGGCCCTCTGGAAATCCCACCAAATCGCCACAAAAGAAAGAGTCAACATTTGGTCTCCCAACATGCATAGTTTGCCGTGATTCTGGACACAATCACATTGACCATCTGAGATCATGACTTTTTCCGAATTCACTCCCATCACTTCCATTCCTCTGTGATCCACAGACCCAAATAAGGAGGGCCCAAAAACAGCTATCAAAGAAGTAGTAGAAACAAAGAAGAGAGAAGAAACCAAGTCTCTATGCCCCTGCTGCAGAATTCCAAGCTCCTATGTGACCTGAGGTGTACGGGAAGTTATAAATCTCATACTGAATGACAGAATCTATTCTTTTTAAAAAATTTTTTATTGGTGCATTGTATTTATACAAAAAGTATCTGTTTATACATCATATTGGCCCCTACCCAATACCTACCCCATTCCCTCCCAATCCCTCATTCCCATGCTTGGCTTAGTGGTTGACTTCAATATGTGTAAGTAAACTGTGTGCTTTGGAGAATTTCCTTCTTCCCTCTCCAATCCCCTCATTGAGGTAGTCTTGTTTGCTCCTCTATAGGATTTACTTTTTCATCTAGAGTTCCTCCTATGACCCATTTCTCCTTAGCTTTCACATATTAGGGAAAGCATCCAATTTCTTATTTTTTGTGACTGACTAATCTCGCTTAGCATAATGTCCTCCAGTTCCATCCATTTCCCTGTAAATGCTGCAATTGTGTTTCTTTTTATGGCTGAGTAAAATTCCATTGTGTACATATCCTACAGTTTTGTAATCCATTCATCTGTTGATGGACATCTTGGCTGGTTCCATAGTTTGGCTATGGTGAATTGTGTAGCTATGAACATAGATACACATGCATTAGTTTGGTAGTTTGGTTCCTTTCTTTTGGGTAGATACCCAGAAGTGGTATTTCTGGATCAAATGGTAGATTTGTTCCTATTCTTCTGAGGATTCTCCATACTGTTTTCTAAAGTGGTTGCACTAATTTGCAATCCCACCAATAATGTTTTAGAGTTCCCACTTCTCCGCATCCTCATCAGCATTTGTTGTTTGTGTTTTGAATGATTGTCATTCTAGTTGGGGTTAGGTGAAATCTCAGGGTAGTTTTAATTTGTATCTCTCTGATTGCCAATGATGTTGAGCATTTGTTCATGCATTTATTGGCCATTTGAAGTTTTTCTTTTGTGAAGTGTCTATTTAGTTCACTTGCCCATTTTTTGATTGGATTATCTTTTAGTGTTGAGTTTCTTGAGTTCTCTGTATATTCTAGATATTAGTCCTCTATTGGAGGAGTAGGTGGCAAAAATCTTCTCCCATTCTGTTGGCTCTCAATTGAGGTTCTTGACAGAACTTCAGCTTCTGCTGAACAGAAGCTCTTCAGTTTCATGCAATCGCACGTATTGATTCGCCTTTTAGTTTGTTGTGCCTTTGGGGTCTTGTTGAGGAAGTGTTTACCTGTGCCTATGTGTTATAGTGTTGGACCTATGCCCTCTTCAAGGAGCCTCAAGGTCTCTGGTCTAATTTCCAAGTCTTTGATTCATCTTGAATTGACTCTTTTGCAGATGAGAAAGTGGGATTTATTTCAATTTTTCTGCATATGGTTAATCAGTTTTGCCAACACCATTTGTTGAACAGGCAGGCTATCAGAATCTACTCTTGACATTAGTCTTGTCTTAAAGTTTCCATTTCTGGAAGAAGAAATTGTTAATATCTGAGAACCACTGAAAAGATTGTAGGTTCTCCCCAAAACTTTACAGAGAAATAGAGGACAAAACCTATACAAAAAGTCAAGTTTAGCAGGCAGTGATGAAAGAATAATATTCAAGTTACTTTCTGCTTTTATCCTGCTGTACCCAGCTTATTCACATAATTTGTTTTAATTCCCTATGCTGTGTTCTAAGGAAAATATACATAAGAGAGATGATAAATAAAAATTATAGAGTAAAAATTCAAGTTGAATTAGATATTTGAAAAGGGGTTTGAATTAAAGTTTTTTTTTTAAAATAAAAGCCTCTGAAAGAAGCTGGACTAGGAAAAAAAAAAGGAAGGATTTCCAAGTTTCCAGGGTACACACACACACACACACACACACACACACACACACACGCTGTAATAGGAGCAAAGTGCAACAGTATTCAGTGTGATCAGGACAGGGGACACCACAGGGGTGCAGTATGGCTTAACTAGGACCTTCCCTTCATGGGGAGAAGTACTCATGCAGTTGGAGAGCCAAGGATATATGATACATGTTCCTTGCTAAGAAATTACTTGCAGTAAAGAGTGTACTGTGACTGGTCCAAAAGAGAGCTGACAAGAACCATGGCTTGGTGATGAAGAGGAGAGAATGGATCAAATAGATATCTCTTAAGTAAAACAGATTCAGCCTAGAGATTATTTAATACAGAGTGTAAAGGAGAAACAACTCAAAGCTGACTCTCAGGTTACAGGACTGAACTTAGCTGGTTATGATACCAAAAACCACATGGGAAAATTGAGAGGGAGATCAGTTTGGGTGGGCCAGTGTGGTTCAGGGTCATTAGCTCAGTTTGAATCTCCAAGGCGACATCCAGAAAAACTGTTATGTCACTCAGTGTGAATTAACTCATTAGCAAATTTTTATACTTTCTTGAAAATCTAACAGAAAAATGTCTTTTTCTTTCTTAAAACTTCTCTGGTCCCCCATCTTCCACCTGGGAATAACTGGTTACTCTGTTCTAATATGTCATCAACATTTTTAAGAAACTTCTATTAGAGCACATAAATCAATGTTCTACAGTGGTTTACATGTCAATTTATCCTGCAAAATCAAGAGCTTTTTGCAGCAAGGAGCTAATTTTGAACCCAACACACATTAAGTGCTCAGTTAATGTTTGTTGAATAAGTGTATATATGAATTTGGCTTCCTCTGGGAAAGGGACGTACATCGAAGTATGTGAACATAGTGAGGCCCAGAGAGAAAAGATGAAGAATGAGAAAGTTCGCACTGAAAAGGCTCTCCACTCAATCTTTGCCAAATCCCACACTCAAATGCATGCTAGTGCCAAGAAGTTTACGTGAGTGTTATCAACGTGGCTCCTGCAGGTGGGATGTTGCTATTCTAGAACATTCTCAGTGACCTCATCTTGTCTTATGAAACTGTTCCCTCCTGGTTAATCCTTTATATTTTACTGGGGTTGGAATTCAGGGGCATTCTACCTCCAAGCTACACCCCAGCCCAATTATTTTTGTCTTTTTTTATTTTTTGAAACAGGGTCTCACTAAATTGTAAAGGGCCTCACTGAGGCTGTCTGTGAACCGTGATCCTCCAGTCTCAGGCTCGTGAATGCTGGGATTACAAGCGTGCACCACAACACCCGGCTTCTCTTGGTTAATCTTGATGAAAATTTTTGTGACTTTGTATCGCGTCCCTAAGGCTCCGTCCTGCAGAGCCCCAGGAAAGAAGACACAAACGCCGAGTCTGCTGATGATGCTTCCTCTTTAATGCTTCCCTTTCAATGCACACAGCAGGCAAATATATATCAGTCTCATAACCCCTCCCTCATCACTCCACCAACCCCAAGCTTCCCACAGCTAGGGCATGCACATTTCTAACCCTCTCATAGGCGGGCTGGTGGTAGCATGAGGCACTGCGTCACTGATCATCCGTAGGGCGCCTGATAGGGCTCACTGCGCAGGCTCAGGGCACCACCAGCCTCGTGAGCCTCATGACTTGGCTGCAAGCCTAGGCGCCATCTTGAGTCCATGCTGGCAACAAGCCTGGGTGCCATCTCGGTCCAGCCGAGTGGGCCCCGACATCTCCCCCTTTTTGTTTTATTAAAAATAAGGCTCGGGATTGTGCCTGTCTTAGGTTGTCGACCCTCAAGGATCATTCTTACCCGTCTTTGGGAGAACAATAGCATGATTGTTTCCCTGTCTTAGGTTGATATGATCCCGGGGACGATCTTACCCATCTTTGACTACCGACCCAGCATATTGAGCCAAACCTGAGGAGATGAGCCAACATCAAGGGCTGCCATAGCTTGCACCAATATGCACTGTTGTTGCAGTGTGCGTTGTCGAGTTCACCTGATATGTCCAACCAGGAAACAGCATGCTACCACCAGCAAAAAATGCCCAGAATGCCATGCCACCCCAATCTTTTAAGAAACCCAATATTCCATGTATCAAGTCCATCCATTGTTGTACTGTGGCAACTTCTACGTGGGTAGAATTAATTGCAATGATAGATGCTCGAAGCTCAATCATGGCGTGTTCAAATTCACGGCTCCAAGTTCCTAGAAGCATCTTGCTTAATTGACGAGACAAATTGCCTGCATGGGAGAAATTTTGATACTGCACATATGTTATACATAATCCAGATAATTTATGAATACATGGTACCATGGCCATTTGCCCCAGAATGTCAACCTGTTCTTGTAACAGGTCTACTCTTTGATTTACCATTAATATGCCAGCTTTAAGTTGCCCATTTATTTGAGCTTGCTGAGCCATGGCAGTAGCCACATGTGAGGATAGAGCATTCATAGTGGCTGCAGTATTTATAGATGTCGCCAAAGCGGCAGCAGCTATAACTGCCGCGGCCACAGAGGCCACAATTACAGCAATAAGAGCAGAAATTCCAAAGTCTCTCTTTTCTCATTTCAGCAAAACTGGAAGGGAATTTACATTCACTCATATTGGCCAAGGAACTGCTATAGGCAGTCGCATTGCTACTGCCCAAGGGTGCATAGAAGCATTCCAGCTGAAAGTTAGAAAACAGGTATCAATAAAACAACCTAGACTATCATTAACCAAAGAACTATTAGAAACAAGCCAAAAAAATGGAGTAGTTACACAAACAGGAGTGGGCCCAAACGGGAGTTGTGGTCCCATTGAACAATTTACCTTGACGCTAGCCTCAAAAGTATCGGAAAAATTTTGAGAATAGCTGCAATTTTTTACAGTTCCCCCTGAAATCATAGAAAAATGGTGGCAATGGTGGGCACAGGTAAAGGAAGAGGGAAAGCAGAAATAATTCCCCAAAGATCGTTTTCACCCATTCCAATGTGAAACATTACCAACAGAGTTAGCAATATCCATTTGTTGCTTGGCATCTTCCATTGGCTCCTGTACATGGCACACCAATCTTTCAGGAACCCAAATCAGTTAGTCTTTGTCCTGTGGGAAAACACACACCGACCCTCGACCCCACGTTAGCACTGGATCCGGACCATTCCATGCTCCTGTAAGAATATCTTTCCACATTGCTTGCCCTGCATAGCACTCATGAGGCCTGTAATGTCTTTCCGCTGCCGTTCGTCCATTGGCATCCAACGTTAAAAAATTTAGAATAAATAATATAAGATTTAGTTTATCTTTTGGTGTGCTCCATTGAGCCCCTATTCCCCCTTTTTGTTTTATTAAAGCAGACTTAATAGTGGCATGGGCTCGTTCTACTATGCCTTGGCCCTGTGGATTATATGGTAATCCATGATTTAAGTGTATAGCCATTTGGGCACAAAATGAGAAAATCTCTGAGAAACATAAGCAGGTCCATTATCAGTTTTAATTTGGTGAGGGATGCCCCAGGCAGCAAAAGCCTGCAAACAATGGGAAATTACATGTTGGGCCTTTTCTCCAGTATGAGCAGAGGCAAAGATGACTCCGGAACATGTATCCACGGAAACATGTACATATTTAAGAGAGCCAAATTCAAGAACATGCGTGACATCCATTTGCCATAGGTGAAGAGGTCGCAGACCTCGAGGATTTACTCCTGTAGTAGGCTGTGGCAATAATGTCAAACAATTTTTGCATTGCAATACAATGCGTCGAGCTTGTTCTTTAGTGATTTTAAATTTTAGTCTCAGCGTTTGGGAATTTACATGAAATTTATTGTGAAATTCTTGAGCCTGTAACACTTTGTCCTCATTTGAAAAAATAAGTACAGTTCGAGTATGAAAATCTGCAATAGCATTGCCTTCAGCAAGTGGTCCAGGAAGTCCTGAATGAGCTCGTATGTGGGTTGCATAGAAGGAACATTTTCGGTTCCAAATATATTGTTGTAACTTAGCCAATAATAAAAGAATAGTAGATTGTCCCTTAATATGCCCTACACATCCAAGGCTATTAAGTGCCTGTACTACATATAAGCTATCTGAAATTAAATTGAATGGAGTGGAATCATAGAGCATAAATACTTGAATCACTGTCAAAATCTCTACTGCCTGTGCTGATGAATGGGGAGAAAGAAAAGTTTGTGGATCTGAGCCCTCTTTGAATATCACTCCCATACCTCCTTTGGATCCATCTGTAAAAATATTTGGCGCTCCAGCAATCAGTGCAGATCGAGTGATTTTAGGAAAAATAATAGGATGAGCCAAAACAAACCTGAGCCATGGATGTTGTGGATAATGATTATCGAATTGTCCTGTGGCCATTACATGGACAATAGCCCAGTCAGAATTGGTGGCAGCTAGAGTGGCAAGCTGTTCTTTAGTATATGGAGTGATGATAAGATCAGGCTGCATCCCAAATGCAGTCAGAGTTGCCTTTAGTGCCTTAATAATTATTTGTGCAACACAGGCTGGATACCATGGCAACACTTTTTTGGGAGAATGAGGGAGGTGTACCCACATTATGGGACCCTCTTGCCACAACACTCCAGTGGGTGTGAGATCTGTGGTAAGAATACATAAGAGCAGTTTTTTCTGATAATCTATACGATCCACTTGTGCTTCAGATAATCTTTCCTCTACAAGTTGAATACATGTTCGCGCTTCAGGTGTTAAAGATCGCGAAGAAAGTAAATCTGAATCCCCTTTTAGCAAATCAAACAAAGGTTTTAGGTCAGCATTACTAAGTCTGCAATATGGTCGAATCCAATTTATATCCCCTAAAAGTTTTTGAAAATCATTTAAAGTTTATAAATTGTCCACCCTCAAGCTAACCTTAAGAGGACGAATAATAGTATCTTCTAATTTGGTGCCAAGGTATTGTTTAACATTTCCCTGTTGTATTTTTTCTGGAGCTATAATTAAGTTCCATTGTTTAAGACATAGTATAGTTTTTATAAGCATTTTGTCCAAAATTTCTCGGGTTTTAGCACATAATAAAATATCATCCATATAATGACAAATCATGGAAGAGGCAAATTCTCTCCTAATAGATTGTAGGGCTTTATCTACATATATTTGGCACAATGTGGGACTATTAGCCATACCCTGTGGTAGCACTGTCCATTCATATCTTTGATCTACCTGCTGATGGTTAATGGACGTTATTGTAAAAGCAAATTGAGGGGTATCTGCAGGATGCAGTGGGATAGAGAAGAAACAGTCTTTGATGTCCAACACGACAGTGGGCCAATTGGCAGGGAGGGCTGATATGACTGGTAGCTCCAATTGCACTGGTCCCATGATCTCCATACTATTATTTACTGCTCGGAGATCATGTAACAATCTCCATTTACCTGATTTCTTTTTGATAATAAAAATAGGGGTATTCCATGGAGATGTGGAGGACTGTAAATGTCCTGCCGATAACTGCTCCTGTACCAGCTCGTGGGCTGCTGTAACTTTTTCTTTAGGAAGAGGCCACTGAGAGACCCACACTGGCACATCTGTTTTCCATTTAATCTTTAATTGTTCAGTGGCCCCACAGAAAAACCCAGTCCTCTTTTATCTTTAAGATTGTTTCTTCCCATCATGGGAACAGGGGACTTTCGACCTTGTTTAAATCGGCCAAGCCCACCTGTCCCTGAATAGCCTGCATCATGCATAAGTTGTTGACTTTGAGGGCTATATACAGATTCAGTAGTCAATTTTACTCCCATTTGTTGTAACACATCCTGACCCCACAAGGATACAGGAAGCTCCAGAACAAAAGGTTGGAATGTCCCTGAATGACCTTCTTGATCTGTCCAATTAAGGTGAACAGCACTGCAGCTTGGACTATTTGCATATCCTAACCCCTTAAGTAATTGATCTGTCTGTTGTAATCCCCAATCTTTTGGCCATTCAGATAATCTAATGATACTACGGTCTGCACCTGAGTCTAAGAGACCCCAAAAAGAGACTCCCTGTATAGTGAGTTGACACATGGGACGTGACCCCATATCCATAGTGAGCCATGCTCCAGGAGGACCTGTAGAACCAAAGCCCTTATCTTTTCTTGCCTGTCTTTGACTAGGAAAAGAGAATGTTTACTAGGCAACAGAATTATCTGAGCAATGCGGTCCCCATCATTTATAACAGAAATCCCACGAGGGGAAGAAACTAATATTTTCACATTGCCTGTATAGTCCTGGTCAATAACTCCTGGATGCACCACTAGACCCGATAAGGTAGTGGAACTTCGGCCTAGAAGCAGTCCTACAGTATTAGAAGGAAGGGGTCCATGAAAATCTGAATCTACTTTTTGAACTCCCATTTCAGGGGTTAATATGAGTCGGGCGGTGGCACAGATGTCCAATCCTGCACTCCTTGGGGTTGCTCTCCGTATGGTGGGAAAGGCTGCTGAAATCGAGGCACCTGCCTCATCTGTGGTCCTGCATTCCCTGTCTCCTGTTGAATTGCCCCATACATTTGAGGGCCCTGAGGCACAGGGCCCCTCTGCCCGTTTTTTGGCCTAGCACTTGATTGCGGTGGGGGAAGAGGCTTTCCATCTACATCCCATCAAGATCTGCACTCTACAGCCCAATGATTGCCTTTTATACACTGAGGACACAGATTGGGAATCCTCTGGGCTGATCTAGAAGATGCTCCAGAATTAGTCTGTATACAATCTCTTTTAAAGTGTCCTGGTTGACCACATTGGAAACAATTCCCTGAACTGCCTCTCTGCTTTTGATTGTAAGGCTTGCCTGCAACCCAGCAACAATGGCAGCAGCTATGGCTTGTCCTTGTATGACAGAGTCAGTTATGTCTCTGCATACCTTGAGCCATATTTCTAGGCCCTTATTTTTATAGGGATGTATTGCATCCCAACAAGGCTTATTGGCTTGCTCATAAACTAGCTGTTTAATCAATGGCATGGCAGCGTCCACATCAGGGAAAACCCGAGAAGCTGTTTCCACAAGCCGTGATAAAAAATCAGCAAAAGGCTCATTGGGTCCTTGAGTAACTTTTGACAAACTGGCTCCTAAATTACCTGTCCCTGATAACATCTTCCATGCCCTTAATGCTGCTTGATTAATTTGCCCATACACCTGCTGTGGGTACCCATTTTGATTATTAGCAAATGGTCCCTGTCCCATTAACATATCCAAATTCCAAGCAGGTTGCCCTGTCTGAGCATTAACACGAGCTTGATCAGAGCAATATTCTATATAGGCTGACTTCCAATTAAGATAGGCTCCACCAGACAGTACAGCCCTGCACAAATTCATCCAATCATTTGGAGTCATGGAGTATCTTTCAAAGGATTCTACCAGTGACAAGGTAAATGAGGCCTGCACTCCATATGTAGACACAGCTTCTTTTAATCTTTGAACAATCTTCCAATCTAATGGCTCATGATACCTTTGCTGATTCTGGTCAAGAAACACAGGAAATGCTCCTGGTGTAGGCAAAATCTCCGCCCACGGACTAACCTCAGGTCTCTTCCACCTATCAGACTTTCCTTTCTCAGTAAAATATGGCGGAGGACTAGGAGAGGAAGGGGGAAAAGTGGAAGGTTCAGGATGTTTCTTTTTTCTGTTATAAGACATTTGGAATCTGCGCCAAGATTCTAACAAAGCTTCTTCCTCCTTATCTCTTTCTGGTGGAACAGGCCATATCTCTTGTTCCTCCTCAGAGGAATCGGAGGAGTCGCTTTCAGAGGACTCCTCGTCCCTGTGAGAGTCTGCCTGTTGACCTTGCCCTGAAATCTCTTCTTTTGCTTCCTCTAAAACATTAGAACCTTCAGCCAGAACTTGATGATACCTCCCTGTTTTGTCTGTCAGGCATGATTTAATTAAGCTCCAGATAGCCAATGTCCCAGGTGGGAGAGCCCCTTCGGCATCGGCCTTAAGAATATCCTGACCAAGACATTTCCACTGAGGAGTGTTAACATATCCTTCCTCTAAAAACCATGGAGCTACAGTTTTAACTGTGCTAAGAAAATTTTCTAAAGTGGCTGCTTTCACTTTCACTCCCCCCTTAGACATGTTACGAAGAGCCTCTTTGACCTTCATGGTAGCAACCGTAGACCCCATGATAAGTTTTACTTTGTCGCAAATTCCTTCAAACCTATCGTCGCAAATTCCTGCGAACCTATCGTCGCAAATTCCTGCGAATTTATCGTCGCAAATTCCTGCAAACCTACACAGCGCTGTCCCTCGCTTATCCACGAGCCTTATCTTATTTTATCGCTTACCTGCGAATTTTTTGCTACGTTGTTTTTTTTTTTTTTTCCTCTCTCCCAGGTTTCGGCGCCACTTATCGCGTCCCTAAGGCTCCGTCCTGCAGAGCCCCAGGAAAGAAGATACAAATGCCGAGTCTGCTGATGATGCTTCCTCTTTAATGCTTCCCTTTCAATGCACACAGCAGGCAAATATATATCAGTCTCATAACCCCTCCCTCATCACTCCACCAACCCCAAGCTTCCCACAGCTAGGGCATGCGCATTTCTAACCCTCTCATAGGCGGGCTGGTGGTAGCACGAGGCGCTGCATCACTGATCATCCGTAGGGCGCCTGATAGGGCTCACTGCGCAGGCTCAGGGCACCACCAGCCTCGTGAGCCTCATGACTTGGCTGCAAGCCAAGGCGCCATCTTGAGTCCACGCTGGCAACAAGCCTGGGTGCCATCTTGGTCCAGCCGAGTGGGCCCCGACAACTTTGGCCATAGATCCAGTGTGACCGTATGTGGAAAGCTGAACACATGTTGTCTTCTCTGGAGACCTTAGAGAGGCCCCCTGCAAGACAATGTACTTGGGCAACACTTTGTCTTTCTGAGTCTAGGGTAAGAGAGCCTTTTAGTGAGATAGTACTACATCGAGCAGAACATTGCTGCATGGCCGGGGCTGATGCCAACCTGGAATGATGTGGACAGTACTCAATCCACATATGCATAGGGACTGTCATTTAGATCCACCTAGTGTTTTCTTTCACTCTCATTTCCTCTGAGGAAGAAGTAAAATAATTTCATTGGGTAGCAATTTCTTCTTCTAAAAAAGGTTTTAGGTGATGCCTGGCGTGGTGGTGCACGCTTGTAATCCCCATGCTTGGGAGGCAGAGACAGGAGGATCGCACAGGTTCGAAGCCAGCCACGTGCGCTGGCTTAGGAGACCCTGTTTCCAAATTAAAAAGTGTAAAATGGGTCTGGGAGTATAGCCTGGAGGTAGAAGGGTTTCCAGGAACCCCCGTACCACCAAAAAAAAAAAAGGTAAAGGTGAATAATAACTTGGGCATACCTAGAAGCTATGTTGATAGAACAATCACGAAGACAGTCAAGCTTTTAGGTGTAGTAGGTTCTTAATAATGTAAATTGTTCACTTAAATGGCTGAGGCTGAAACAAGGTTATAAATGGACTGCATGTGAATGAACGATGGGAGAAAAACACATGCAAAATAAATACAACAATAAGATATAGAAAGATTCAGGATCTTAACACCCTGAATCCCCCCCCCAAAAAAAATACCTCATGCAAATGATTAGAACCAACAGCTCAGCTGGGCGTGGTGGCACACGCTTGTAATCCCTACGCTTGGGAGGCAGAGACAGGAGGATCACGCAGGTTCGAAGCCAGCCGCGTGCGCTGGCTTAGGAGACCCTGTTTCCAAATAAAAATGTAAAAATAGGTCTGGGAGTGTAGCTCAGAGGTAGAAGGGCTTCCAGGAACTCCAGTACCACCAAAAGAACCAACAGCTCTACTAACTCTCTTCCCCTAACAGTCTTTCTTCTTTTCGCTGCTAATAACTTTAGGTTCTCTTGGATCATCAACCCACTGAAAATTTCCCCCAAACCCAGTAGCACTAGAAACACTAGTTTCCCTTTCCCCATCTTTACCACCAGCAGCCCAGCTAGAGGACTGACATTTTCTAGAGCCATCAATGTACCAGGCATCTCAAAAGAAGTTTCTCTCAAACTCCCTTTCCTCTACTTAAAATTAATTTTAAGAAGACAGACTCTAATTGTTGTAAGAAAAAAAGGAGTCCAGCATTGGGGTGGCCATTATTTTTTCATTTTTATTTCCATTTTAATATATTTCCATTTTAGTATATTTCCATTTTAATATGACTTAAGCATGGAAAAACTAGAAGAGTACAGGAATGGCAAGATTACTAAGTGTATTTAAAGGGGGTGTATGTTTTAAAATGCTGGGAAGTGATGTTTTGAACTTATTACTCAATATCCAATGCTAGCATCACTAGCTCCCCATGCTCCCGGGGGAAGAGGCCACACCACACAGGAGCTGGCCTTCAACAAAGTGCACGTGCTCACCGGCACCCAGCCCAAAGTCTTTATCCATATCAACTCTGTTCACTTGTGGGTCTTCACATTTACAAAGCTTCTGGCTTTTATTTTTTAAATACAAAGGCTATACTATAAGAATTCATTTTAAACATTCATTTCTAGAAATACCTTCATTGGATACAAAAAAGAATTAAGTCATCCAGAGGTCTCAAACTTTCCTGTCCAGTATTTTAACATGGCTCAGAGTCTGCTTTTGCACACACAGAAATGCAAATATCATTCTCCATGGTATTACCTGCCTTTCTTCTCCTTAGATTTAATAGTTAAGATGGTAACCCCTGTGTAATACTTAAAAGTCTCACTAAATGTAGTCCAATTCTCTCCTGAAATAAAATTCCATTTTAGCACTAGAATTTATATGCCAAATTTGGCCCTTTAAAGATAACAAGATATGAAATTTTACCATGGAGTTATAGGCTTTGGAAAAGAGAAGGTTAGTAATAAAAAGTGTCATACAATCCAAATAAGTAATGCCAATAAGGAGTGTCATCTCAATAATGCATGCTATGTACCATGGGATTAGCATGCAGGACACATCAAAGCTCAGCTCTGAATGGGTTAGAAGCTTGCTCGCTCAGCACCTTTGGTTTTCAGACTCTATTATCTTGCTTACTTAGTAAATTTAATGTTGTGTAATTTATTTTTTATTGCCTCATTTGTAAATCTCTCTCTTTCTTTAGCCCAAGATATCTTCAGGGGCTTAGAGGGCCTATTCTACTAAAATGTCCAATTTTATAAAAGAATAAGAACACTTGTTAAAGAAGACTAGCAGCAGCCAGACATGGTGGTGCATGCTTGTAATCCCAGTGTTTTGGGGACTGAGACAAGAGGATCACAGTTTGCAGATGGCCTTGGTTACTTAGTGAGGCCCTCTGCAACTTAGTGAGACCCTGTTTCAAAATAATGAATAAAAATAGGGTTGGGGGTGTAGCTTGAGGTAGAATGTCCCTGGGTTGCATCCCCAGTACTGAAAAAAAAAAAAAGATGAGCAGCAAATACTGTAATTCATTGGCATCAAAAAAGAAGATGCGACATTGTGTGCCAAAATTACCAAGACAGGGATGGACTGGAGAATAGCTGTTTAGCATGAACAAGAAAACCTCTATCAACTTATGAAAAGAAAAGGCATATCTATCAACACTTTTCTCTCTCATAAAGTCATAATCTTTTAATAAGTGATTTTCTCAGATATTTCTCTATTCAGCTACGATATATATATATATATATATATATATATATATATATATATATAATATATATATATATATATCAATTTTCACAAATTCCATTTTTTCCACTTCAATCTCACTAACCTTCCTTCCTTCATTCATGTTACCATTCCTGTGAAATGAACTTTCTTTTACAAATATGCAATGGATTGTATTACTCATAAAAGGACCAACACAAAGGAACATTTTACAAACTTAAAAATCCAATAACCTTATATCATGCCTCTGGAAAATAATTAGCACATCAAGAGAAGTTTGATATCTAATCTATACAGGCAAAATTATGCAAACACTAGGTCCTTGATTAGTATCTTAGGCATCTGTACGAGATGGTGCTGTCACCTTAAAAATTAAACCTGATGCCAAACCAGGATTTATAAAAGATGTATGTGCTCAAATTTGGGAAAAGAGATGAGGCAAAATAATTTCTCTTAGACCTTAGATCTAGCTAAGTTAAAGTTCTCTCTCATTTTTTGAAGGGAAGGTACTGGGAATAGAACCAGGAACATTCTACTTCCAAGCTATAACCACAGTCCTATTTTTTATTATTTATTTTGAAACAAGGAAGGTCTCACTAAGTTGCAGAAGCCCTCACTAAGTAGCTGAGGCTAATCATGAACCTGTGATCCTCCTGTCTCAGTCTCCCAAGTACTCCACCACACCTAGCTCTACAGTTCTCTTGAATTAACTAAATATGAAGGGTAAATGAGCCTTACTCACTCTGGGTCCTAGGCCCATACACATGCATACCTGTCTCCATTTGTGCACATCTGGAAGAAACAGAAACAACTTGTGCCTGTGAAGATGGGGGTCTTAGAAGGTAGCATAACACCTTCCAAAGTTATATTTCGTGTTGGTGCTAGTATCTTGGGAGACAGTAATTTGTGCTGGTCCTGAACGTGGGCTCTAGAGCCCAAATACCCGGATTTGTATCACAGGTTTCTGCTTACCTTTTCTGTGACTGGGAGAGTTATTTAACTTCTGTACACTTTGTTTTCCTCAATTGAGAAATGGGGATAACAATAGCAGAGCTATTTATTTATTTATTTATTTTTATCGGTGCATTGTAATCATATATCACATTGGAATACAAGACTTGAGAGGATATACAAACTCACATCATCCAATTAGCCCTCATCCACTCCCCATCCCATTCCCTCCCCCTCCCTGGATTCCATGCTTATTTGGTGATTAACTTTGATACATTTGTTTATGTACCTCCTGAGTTTTAAAGAGGCTCCATCCTCCCCTATTCCATACCCTCTGATTGGTCACCTTAATTGCTTCACTATAGGGCCCTTTCTATAACTCAACCTCTTCCTGTTGTCCCTTTCCTCCTAGTTATTGCTGATTAGGGGAAGCATCTGGTTTTTATTTTCTGCGATATTTCTCTGTGCATGCCGCATTGCAAGTACCGATCCCACTCTTGATGGCCCCAGTAAGTGGCCTGGCTACCTGGTGGACTGATCCAGACCTCGCTGGCTCAAGCAGCGGCCTTGCCTCATGGGATACCCCAATTCTGGCCTTGCTAGCCCCGACACCGGCCTAACCCCTTGGCTGGCTCCGTCCCAGCCTCGCTGACCCTGGCACCGGCCTAACCCCTCGACAGTCTCCTATCCTGGCCTCGGAGGCCCCAGCACCGGCCTTGCCTCACGGTAGGTTCCAATCCCAGCCTCGCTGGCCCCGGTACCGGCTTAACCCCTCAGCAGGCTCCGATCCTGGCCTCGGAGGCCCCAGTAGCTGCCTTGCCTCAAGGCAGGCTCTGATGCTGGCTGCTGGCCCTGTCACCGGCCTAACCTTTCGGCAGTCTCTGATCCCGGGCTTGGAGGCCCCAGCACCAGCCTTGCCTCTAGACAGGCTCCAGTGCCAGCCACTGGCCCTGGCACCGGCCTACCCCTTGGCAGGCTCTGATCATGGCCTCGGAGGCCCCAGCATCGGCCTTGCCTCATGGCAGGCTCCGATCCCAGCCTTGGAGGCCTCAGTAGTGGCCGTGCCTTATGGCAAGCTCCGATCCTGGCCTCACTGGCCCCAGCACCAGCCTTACCCCTCGGCAGGCTCCGATCCTGGCCTCGGAGGCCTCAGTAGCGGCCTTGCCTCAAGGCAGGCTCCGATCCTGGC
This sequence comes from Muscardinus avellanarius, assembly GCF_963383645.1. Classification (NCBI taxonomy): domain Eukaryota; kingdom Metazoa; phylum Chordata; class Mammalia; order Rodentia; family Gliridae; genus Muscardinus; species Muscardinus avellanarius. The sequence continues at coordinate 132,240,408 of NC_137787.1, read as the reverse complement.
CTCACTGGCCCCGGCACCAGCCTAACCCCTCGGCAGGCTCCAATCCAGGGGTCGGAGGCCCCAGCACCAGCCTTGCTCACAGCAGGCTCCGATCCTGGCCTCGCTGGCCCCGGCATCGGCCTAACCCCTTGGCAGGCTCTGATCCCGGCCTTGGAGGCCCCAGCACCAGCCTTGCCTCACAACAGGCTCCGATCCCAGCCTCGCTGGTCCTGGCACCAGCCTAACTCCTTGGCAGGCTCCAATCCTGGCCTCGGAGGCCCCAGTAGCAGCCTTGCCTCACGGCAGGCTCTGATCCCGGCCTTGGAGGCCCCAGCCTTGCCTCACGGCAGGCTCCGATCCTGGCCTCGCTGGCCCCGGCACCAGCCTAACCCCTTGGCAGGCTCCGATCCCAACCTCAGAGGCCCCAGCACTGGCCTTGCCTCACGGCAGGCTCCAATACCAGCTTTGCTGTCTCCGTTGCCAGCCTCACCCCTCGGCAGGCTCCAATCCGAGCACCCTCTTCGCCCAGCCATTTGTCCCACGTTCTCGAGGGTGCATGGTGGTAGCATTCTGCCTCTGGGGTTATTACTTCAAACATTCCAGGTGTAATGCATCAGATCTCTGCCTCCCCCGAGAACTGGCCACTGCCATTGCCTCTGCCTCCACCATTTCAAATCTTTCCCACGCTCTTTTTCCACTCTGAATGTTGTCCAGGGTTCCTAAGCATGCACAACGGTAGCATTCGACATTTGGTGTAATTTCTCCAAAAATAAAAAGGTTGGTAGGATCAGATTTCTGCCTCTCCTGAATACAAGTCTCCACCGCCATCACAGCGACTGCTTCCAACACCACCTTCCTCCTAGGTCTCCGCTAAACTCTCTCCTTACAGGTGATGTCCAAGATTCTCAAGAATGTAGAAAAGAAGCAGTCCTCCTTCGCGGGGAATTTTTCCAAAAGTTCCAGTTCATTTGGATAAGTTTTGTCTGCATTTCCAGTATCCTGGCATCCGCCACAGCCTTCTTGACCCCTCTCCGATATTCCGATTTTTCCTTTTTCTTTTTCTTTTTCTTTTCCTTTTTTTTTTTTTGTAATAAGAGAAGACAGTATGTGTGGTTTGAGGAGGTTGTGGGATCAGGCACTCAGTAGCACTGGTGACCCGGGCCCGGTTTCCCCGGGGATCCAGCAGCCCGGGGCCCAGAGTCCTGCGACCCAGGCCCGGGCTCTTTCAGGGTTCGGTGTGTCCTGCCTGACCCCACCTGGGGCCCAGGGCCCAGGGCCCAGGGCCTTGCGACCGCACCCCAGTTTCTCCGGGGGTCTGGTGTGCTCCATGGGATCCTGCCCGGGGCCCTGAGTCCCCAGAGCTTTTTTTTTTTTTTTGAATGCACATTCACAAATGCAGTGCTAAGAGCTGTGCCTGCCAAATCAGAACCACTTGCTAAAACAAGCTATGATTATCTTTTATTATTCCCTTGAAGATGACATAAGAGTAAAGATCTTAGTTCCTGATGGGAAACTTGCATCACTTGTTATTTCTGAAAACACAAGGGCTGCTGCGTGGCCCCCTAGTCATAATATCTTTAGAATCTATAGCAGGAAAGTTTAAGGATGATGTGGTTCAGGAGGCCCTGACAGGGGACCATGGACTGTCTTCTACCCTGTTCTCTCTATGCTTTGATGGCTCTTATTTTTATTTGATTTAAATTCCTCTCAACATCTTTCCCTCTCAATACAGAATTGAGTTTTGACATGGTGATCATCATGCCTGCATCCCCAAAGGCCACTGCATATTGGCTGCCACAAAGCATCCTCTTGTGTCCCCTCGGCTGCTTCTCTTCCAGCCTAATGTGTGACTCCTCTCACCATCCTTCACTTCTGGTTAGCAGCCAGGCCTTCTTTCTTGCTGCTCAACAGTGATATTCTGCTCTGACAGCCAGGCTCACCATTTTCTCCAGATCTTTCATTTGAAAACTTACCTCATTCAAGAAACCTTTCCAGAACAAAAATGGCTCCCTTCGGGAGGGCCAGTGACAGCAAGAGACTACTGTATGCTTCATCCATCTTCACAGAGCATGCCGGCCATGGGTCATGACTCACTAGAACCCATGGAGCCTCTTCCTCTGTCATACTCTATTTACTTCTATCTTTCCTCTTCCCTTATGGACTTTTCAGTTTCCCCTAATTGCTTCTCTATTGGTAATCATATGTACTTTTCATTTCCAACTGAATTTGATTTTTATCATCTTTCTACCTCAAAAGCCAAACTCAAAACTCAAAACACCAAAGGAACTCAAAAATCACCAAACCGACTATATTGTTTCAATCAATGTTTTTCATTGTGCACATAGTTTCCCTATAGATCTCTCATTTCCGGTGATTATTTCCTGAGTGCCTATATGCTTAGGCACTGTTTATCTTAAGTTCATCTTGATTAGCTCCACTGCAAAGGAAGGTAGTAATAAGTGGTGACATCTTTGAGCAAGGGAGATGGCATGCTATACAGTTTATTTATTTATTTATTTATTTATTTATTTATTTAGATATTGATCTTTTTAAAATAAAAGGTGAAGTTGTTCTAAAATGGTGTGGATTGCATTCAATGGTTTATATGGTAAAGTACATCTCAAACCAGGTGAGTTTCCACAAGAATGCACTCTGCTTTCGGGCTTGCTTTATCTTCCTAGTAGACCCTGGCTCCCTTGTTCCCTCAGTGTAGTCTTCTGTAGGAGACTTTGTGTAGGAGGTTGCCCTGAGAGTACTCAGCAGTGAAAACATGATCTTTATCATCCTCCTCCTTCACACAGAAAAGGAAAAGAACAGTTGTCAAACTTGCGAGTCTTGCTCTCTCGGAAACTAAATGACAGGCAAATTACAAAGGCCAAAAGAAAATGGCATGTACTGCCAGAAGTGGAATAAAAGTTTCAGTGGAACTTTTTTTTTTCTTGGCAAATGTTACTTTGCAGAGCCTCACTGATGTTCCCTACGTGGCCGCATATTTGCTGATTTGGGTATTTGGGGCTCTACACCTTTTTGTATAAGTCCTTATTACATGCTTTGGAGCCTCTTCTGTTGTATTTTCACTTTAAATCATCATTCAGCACTTTGATCTATGCTGTTTACAGTGGTTAGGTCAATAAAGACATTTCATTTGATAAACATGTTTAATTTTGCATAGAGGCAAATGCTGTAAGCATTCACTCACTGTCCCCGGGCTCTGGATTTGTGCAGGGATGGACATGTCCAGCACTGTTTTAGGAGGATTTTTTTTTCCAGTACTGGGGATTTAATTCAGGAGCATTCTACTTCTGAGCTACATCCCAGCCCTATTTTTAAAAAATTTTAAACAGGGTCTCACTAAGTTGCAGAGGCCCTTGCTAAGTAGCTGAGGCTGTCTGCAAACCGTGATCCTCTTGTCTCAGCCTCCCAAATACTGGGATTACAAGTGTGTGCCACCACACCTAGCTCTGAAGGCCTCCTCAACCTACTCTACTTCTGAGAATCTTCCATGAGCTTACTGCTAGTAAGTAGGAATGACTGCACTGTCAGGGGTCGGAATGAGGGTCTCCCTCCTGTCTCTTGTCCTGAAAGCTTCCACCAAGCTAGAAAGGAAGACCCAGAGGCAAGTACCCATTCCCTGCTTGGTGAAGTATCAGGCATTTGCAATTCACTGGACAACCACACTGGAGTTGTTTCTAACCTTCTGAATCAACTCTTTTTTTCCCTTACTCTTTAAAAATTCTACTATACGTTGATGATTCTCTTTCTGAAAAATTAGAAAATTAAGAACTTTGAGAAATACCCATATCAGAGAGGGATAGAAACCAGAAGCTGATGGTTCAGGAGTGCAGAAAGTCTAAAGGCTGAATAACTAGGGCACCAGGTCACAGAGACACTGCAATTGGAGCACATTTCTTTCTTGAGTGCAATACACATTAATATTACATGGGCTATTTGCTCCTCTGTCTGCTTTACTTACCTTCAGAAGTAGTTTTTCAGTGATCTCATACCCCAGTTACCATGTTCTTTTAAGATATTCTCCAGAGGCTGAGGCCGTCCTTTTTATTTATTTAGTTAGTTAGTTTCATTGTCTGACTCATCCATGTAACTTGTGCTAAACTTTTGAAAGTTAGATTGTGCCTACAGAAATGATCCCTGGACTCTCAGACTCAGTACTCTAAATATCCTGGTTACATTGACATTAAACAATTGGGCTGCTACTAGTAATAGATAACTAGGTATATTACCTAATTTTAATGTGTTTGGGGGGAGATAGGAAAGCTTTTCTTTTTTCTGTTTCTTTCTTTTTTTTTCGGTACTGGGGGTACTGGAAATGGAACCCAGGGGCATTCTACCTCCAAGCTACACCCCCAATCCTGTTTTTATTCTTTATTTTGAAACAGGGTCTCACTGAGTTGCAAAGGGCCTCACTAAGTAGCTGAGGTTGTCTGCAAAGCACGATCCTCCAATCTCAGCCTCCCAAATGCTGAGGTTAAAAGTGTGCACCATCACACCAGGCTTCATTTTTCTTTTTTGTTATTTTTTTCATTTCATACCTAATCAATGGCCATCATGGAAGGATGAGTCCAGCTGAGAAGTTTCTGGAATGTTGGTTTAAATTTCTGATTTTTAAAGAGGTGGGATATAAAGAGTATAGAATGACTTTTCATGCAACATATGTACATTTTGTCTAGTAAAGTTTTCTATAAGGGCCTTTTGATACCAAAAAATTTAATACTTTCTAGAAAAATGCGTTTTAACAAGGGAAGGCTGTAATTTTTTTTTTTTTTTTTGGTTCTGGTAATAAATCCAAAAGGTAAAAAAATAGCAATCTAGAGTAAGTTTAGCATTTCATTCTCCTCTTGGAGATTAAGGCATCTCCACATTATTGCATGCACATGAAAAATACCCTAATGTAGTATAAATTCTGGTTGTTAAATATTAAATACATGGCATTTGTTTGCATGACTGCTTCAACAGATGTACTGTATTGATTGTATAATGTACAAATATTAATTCAGGGAAATGGTCTATTGCCAAGTCCCCATGCCTTTACCATTTAAAAAATATTTGATTTTAGATTTCATAGAACACCTAAAACAAAAAATAAGTGGAACACCAAACATAAATAGCCAACTACAGGACAGTTCCAAAATACACTTTTGCCTATTTTTATAATCACATGTGACATATTTCTTATTTCTCTGAAATTGTCAGGGGCATCTGACTAAGCTCTCTCCTATATAACAGAAGAAGAAAATTTGAAAACTACATTTTCACATATTTTTTAGAAGAATGTGTGCAAGGACCAGTTACATGTTTCTTTGCAGGACTAAAGTGATTTGATGAAACTAAAACATAAAGGGCCACTTGGGATTATGAAGCTTCAAAGGAGAAATAATGACTAGACACCACCTTAAGTGTTCTGCATGTTTTAACTCATTTATTTCTCACAACAGTCTTTTTAAAACTATGACAAGGAAACTATGGCAAAAGAGATTAATGTGCCCCATATTCCATGTAGTAGAGGATAATAGATGAGTTTTGTTTTATGGTGTCAGGACCAGAAAATACCTTTAAGATGCCATGGAGTATTTTCCTTAAAGGAATCTATAACACCATATTAAAATACATAAAAGAAGACCCAAATAAATATTAATAAAAAACTGCCTCTCTATGAAAATCCTCAGATTGTAAATGTTTAATTTTCCCCCAAATTAATCCATAAATTCAATTAAGTCCAGATCAAAACCCCTTCAGGATTTTCAATGATGCTTTACAAGGTGATTATGGTATTGAATTGGACTCATCTGGAAGATAATTTTCAGCAGAAAGATGAAATCACCAAAGCTTGGCATGAAACTTTTGAAAACAGAAATTTGCATGGTCACTATTGATAGCAGAAATTGAGAAATATCATAGTAATCAAAGCCACTGCTGTAATAATTCAGTAAAAAATTAAGAAATAATCATACAACCAAGGAAATCAAATATAAACATATGTATTTGATTAAGATGGCATTCTGAAGAGAATGGGTGGATTTTTTAAACATGATCTCAGAACTCCTATTTTTTATTTTGAGAAAAATAAAGTTTGACACTTCTTATGCACACAAAAATTACAAAGGAAAATAAAATCCTCATATTTATTATGAGCACATTGGAAGAAAATAGTGGAGTATTTTTTACATTATAATTTCAAAGTGGCAGTGGAGCCTTCTTAAGAATATGCAAGCCTGGCGTGGTGGCACACGCTTGTAATCCCCATGCTCGGGAGGCAGAGACAGGAGGATCGTGCAGGTTCTAAGCCAGCCGCGCGCGCTGGCTTAGGAGACCCTGTTTCCAAATAAAAATGTAAAAATAGGCCTGGGACAGGAACCCCAGTACCACCCCCCCAAAATAATATGCAAATTACAGAATTTATAAAGAAAAAGTTAGCAAATCTGACTACACAGAGAGGGAGAAAATCTTACATGTGATCAAAGATGCCATATACAACACAAAGAGTGTGGACAGAGACACAGCAGTGGCTGAATTAGAAGGCACTAGACCAACTTTAACATGAGCATCCAGGGCCAGAAGCCCTTCAGGGTGCCCTGGAAAGTTTCTAATTGAAATCACATTAAATCAAATAGTTCATTCATTCCCATCTCTTTACAAACCTCCAATACCCAGTGCTTCATCCTCCTTTCAACTGACGATCTTCTCATAGTGAGAAAATAGAATCAATGAATCGGAAAGAACTTCCTTATCCTTCCACCAACACACCTGCCCTGTGCTTGTCTGCTTTGCTTTGTTGATTCTAGTTACAAATGGATGAATGATCTGTGCTGTTATCTACACTTAGAGTTTTCCCTTGTGCGATGGATCACATGGTCTTTTATCTACCCAGGACTTTGTTTCTAAAATCGTCTTCTCTCTTCTACATCATTAACTTAAACTCCCCATTGCCTCATTGCTGTCACTATGCCAGCATCTCAGAAGAACACTGCCCCTACTACAAAAATGAAATAAAACTTCCCTTGGTCCTACATCTTTCTCTGGCTACTATTCTATTTCTCTGTTCTTTAGAACAAAAATTCTCCAAACCTGCCTTTATGTGTTCATCTCCTCTGCCGTTCTTGCTAAAGATGAATTCATTAGAATCTTGTCTCCCTCCACTACACTGCCCCTTCTCAGAGTAACAAATGACCTTCCCTTTTCCAAATCCTTAATTCAATCAGATCAACTTCTCTATCACTTAAAATCTGAGCTTGGAATTTGATATCCCTGTATCTCCTGCCAGATTTTCTTGGTCAAAGCATTCACAGAATCCAGACCTATTTGAGGTTAGAGCACACAAAAAAATACTGTTTGGAGATTGTAAGGCTTCAAATGGAGAAATAACAATATATTTAGCCTTGACTGTGTTCCAGTCTTTGTTCTTAGTGATTCCCTGGACTTCCAGGACCGGGTTTATTCCTGCCCACTGGTTACTTCTGCTCAGCTTACCAAAAGGCTCTTCATCTCAACAAGCCACCGACCACCTCATGTTTAGGATGAACATCTTGGAATTGCCTTTTACTCTTCTCCTCATATCCCATCATTTGCTCCTGTCAGTGGATCCATAATCTGGTGACTTCTTACCAACACCACCCTGGTCCTCTCTTGCCTGAGTCCCACTGTATGTTACAATACATAATGATTTTACACTCATTTTTTCCCAACACAGTTCTGCACATATGGCACACACACACAAGCTGTTTTTGCACAGCAGCCAGCCTGATCCTTTTCAGAGAGAAGGCAAATAGAATCCCTCTATCCCTCTCCTATGCAACATCCTTTATTGCTTCAATTCTTCAATGAAATAAACCCCATAGTCTAGAATCTACAAGACCTTACATTTTCTGGTGCTTGGCTATTTCCTAAAGCTGGTGTCTTAGTATCCTTTCTGCTTATAGTCCTCTAGCCACACTGGCCTTGCAGTTTATAGAACATGGCAATACTGTTCCTACCTCAGAGCCTTTGCATCTGATGTTTTGTCCTATTGAAATGTTTTCCCTCCAGATAGCCACTCATTTCACTACTCAGATGACCTCCCTGACCACTTATCTAAAGTAGCATGCTTCTTTGATGGGCATAGTGATGCACACTTGTAATCCCAGCACTAAGGAAGGAGGATGGCAGGTTCAAGGACAGGCTCAGCAACTTAGCAAGACCCTCAGCAGCCTAGTGAGACCCTATTCCAAAAAAGTAAAAAGGGCTGGGGGTATAGCTTGGAGCTAGAATGCCCCTGGGTTCAATCTCCAGCATCACAATAAATAAATAAATAAGCACACTTTCTCATTGCATACCTTTTCCCTCATTTTATTATTCTTTATAATACTTTCATAATATTAAATTTATGTGTTATTTGTTTATTGTATATATTCCACATTAAACTATTAACTCTAAGAGGTGGGACTTTGTCTTACAATTGTAATCTCAGTATATAAAACAATGTGTGGTACCAAGTGCCCAATAAATATCTCTTGAATAAATATATACTAATGAATAAAAGACAAACCAGAGACTAGAAAGCAGTATTTGTGAATATAGAACAGAAAACAAATGATATTAGAATAAAAAGAGCTTCTACATGTTAATAAACAGAGACAACCTACTAGAAGTTTCTTTTAAGAAAATATTATAAACGGTAAAATGCAGTGAATAAAACTTTTCAAGTAGTAACAAAATGGAAAAGTATTCCAAAGTTCAAAAGTAATCAGGAAAATATCAATTAAAATGATAAGCTACCAATTTTGGGCTACTCTGAGTGGCTAATTGGTGGCCTTATTCTTAATATTGGTGACAACATAAGTTGGCAAAATTTTTTATTTTTTTGAAAAGCAGCTTCGTATTAGGTATCACAATTTTAATATCTTTGGCCCAATAATTTCACATCTATGAATCTAAAATTTACACAGAATTCTCACCCATGTAGAAGTCCATTTAGTACAGTACTGATTTATGTAGCAAAAAACACTAGAAATAAGATTCTCAGTGGTGGTCCATAGTAGTATATCCACAGTATTCTTAGTAGTGCTTAATTTTGAGACGAGGAGAGAAGTGGAGGTAGAGACTAAAGATGAGGTCTTAAGATTTATTTTATATAATGTACTTTATGTATTGTATTGCCTTAGCAATGAAGGAATATACAATTATTTTAAAAATACAATAACTGAAAAAATGTCTTATGTTTGATAAATATGTAGAGATCTAGGAGGCTCATTAAATAGCGCTGGCAAAGGAGAAGTTATATTGTTATCTATTGTCATATAAGAAATCCCCCAAAATTAGTGTCTTGGAATGGCTTGTTATACTTCAAAGTTCGTGGGTCAGAGACTGAAGAGGGGCTTGGTGTGTGACTTTTCTATTCCTTGCAGAGCTGGGCACAGTCACTCAGTGGTTCAGTGGTGGGGGTGGGCTGGTTGAGAGGGTTCAAAATGGTTTCATTCACAGCCCTGACACCTGGTGGGGTGGTTGGCAGGCTGTTCTTCCTGAGACTTAGCACCTACTTTGAGTCCCCCCCAGCCTGATGCCTACCTGGTAGTTGGACTTCATTCATATAATATTAGAACCTGCAGATACAGAGTTAGAATTAAAGAAGAGGGAGCCAACAGTGGTTTCGGCTTTGGGCTCAGCATTTGGCACAGGGTTAATATTTGCCAAAGTTTTATTTGTAGAAATAGTCACAAATTTCAAACATAATAAAAAGAAGAGTTGTAACCATCAGCCGTAGCGTGCTATTCAGGCTCATTCATCTTGTAAAGCTTATTTTTACAGATTGCTAGTACTGGTCCTAACAGTGGCCATTCTTACTTTGGATGAGTGAAAGAGTGAGATCAGCTGAGGGTACAGGTGAACCTGGGGGGAGGACACGAGCACCCAAGCCGTGGAGGCTGGTATCACACAACGTGCCAAGACACGTTGAGGATGGATTAAGGCTCACACTAGATTAGCATGTGGCAATGAAGTTCTCAGTGTCTGGGCTTGGGAAGAGGTGCCAGGTTGTTGGCTGAAACTGGGGAAGATGAGGATACACATCAAAAGGTAGGACAGAAAGGAAAGCAGGGCTGGAGCATTCTCTAGCAGTTCCATATGCAAGTATTTATTTTCAACCTACTGTGAACTTCTAGAAGATACATAGAAATTCCTCTGTGGGTTGGTTAGGATGGTTCACTGTATGGCTCAGTCTGTTTTCAATATTAAATTCTATAGCCGGACCTGGTGGTGCACACTTGTAATCCCAGTATTTGGGAGGCGGAGACAGGATAGGCTCAGCTACTTAGTGAGGCCCTTTCAACTCAGTGAGACCCTGTTTCAAAATAAAGAATAAAAAATAGGGCTGGAGGTGTAGCTCGGAGGTAGAATGCCCCCGAGTTCCATCCCCAGTACTGAAAAAAATATATGTAATAATAGAGGTTTTAAGAGATGGATTTTAAGTTGCTGAGAAGTGAAGGAAAGATTTATGGAGAGGGTTGATGTTCTAAGACTGGAGTGTCTAATTTACTGAGCACCTGATATGAAGCGGTCTTAATTTAAGTGCATTAGATGTGTCATTGTACTTGGTCTTTGCGATGGTCTTGTGAGTCAAGCACTGTTATTATATTCCAAATTTGTAACTGAAGAAGCTGAAGCATGGAGCAGTGAGGTGATTGGCATAGACAGACTAGGTCATTTCCCCAAGTCACCAGTAGGTAGCAAGGCAATTACAGTTTGAACTCATGAAGCTGGTTCCTAAGCCTATTTTCTTACGTTCTGTCTGTACAGTCTCTGATGTCTTGTGTTTATTGTTACGATGGCAAGATTTAGGAGAGAGAGAAACACAGAACCAATTGTCAAAGGCTTCTCTTGTATATGAATAGTCAACAGTGTGAATGTAGTTAGTTGTTATAAATTTGTGTTCCCAGATTTAAATATGGAAAAGAAGGTATGTGAATTACAGCTGTTGTTTCAAAATTAGCTACTTCCCTTCCAACTTCCTTTTCCCACTTTCCTCTTTTTCATTTCTCCTTTCCTTCCTTTCTCTTTTCATTCCTTCCTTCCTAGTCCTTACACTATTTGAACAAGCCCCATGGGTTTTCAATATTAAAGTCTGTAACGATAGTCGTTTTTATCTGATATAAGCACAGTCCATTAGTAACTTCAGATAAAAACACAGCCAATTGACTTATATGATCATGAAACAGCAATTCTTTGTTTGATATCCCTTCCTGACCCTTCACCCTTAGGTGTTTTATTATCTTCTTAAATTTAGAAAATTGAAGAAAACAGTAAAAGCTGCTGAGTGTTCGCCTCTTGTAAACAGCTTTCCCTCTTCCTAGAATAAAGGAAAATGGTTTTTGTCTTTTTTAAACCATTGTCCTCCTTAATACAAAGTAATTTCTGCTATCTCTTAGGTCTAGAAAACAAAAATCACCATGAAGATAATGAAAATCGAAGCAATGAGTAGGAGGTGGCCTCCTCCTGACTGAAGAGCCAGAGCAAGTGCAGATAGTGCACAGGGCCAAGCTCGTCACTTGGCCTTGGCCTTTCACCCTTCAGCACATCTGTCCAAAGTCACCACTCCTGCAGGCATTCACAGTATGAGTGAAAAGTGTTCACATATGTGTAAATAGAAGAAAAACAGCTCTATTGTTTGTATCAGGAAGCTGCATATACTCTCATATAAGAAATCCCATGAATTACTTTCAAACATTACTTTCCAGTATCTTTGAAGATGTCTCCATGGATCAGGTCCACGATGCAGGCTAATGTCCCTGCCAGTTTCTGCCACATTGCCTGGTTTCAGTGCTAGAGGATACTTTCATGCTAACAGGGTGGGAATAACTAATCAGAAAAATCTTTCTTGAGGATAACTTCCTCTCTCCCCTTCTCTCCTTTTCTTTTGAGAAAAAAATAATTATGTCCCTACTCTGCATTGTTTTTCTCAGGCAATTGTCACAGCAATAAAAAGCTAACTAACACAGTGGCTAAAGGAAATTAAATAAATAAGCCAGAGCAGGACCGTGAGGAAGAGCAGGTAAAGCTAGAGTAGACCCAGAGGCCAGCACTGTTGGTGAAAGCAGAGGAGAGGATTGTCTAGGGTGGGATTAAAAGTCCCAGAGCCATGGGGGCTGGAGAGTCCTTGAGAGCATGGTGGGGACTCAGGCTGAGACTCTACTCTGCTCCAGCTATTCAGGGGGCCAGTGCAAGGAGTGGAGCCTGTGGAGGTTAAAGGAAAGTCAGATAGCAGGAATTTTAGGTAAAATTCCCCAACTGGTAAAATTCAAGTGAATGAAGAACAACACCCAGCAGGAGCACACAGCCTCTGGCCTATAACCCAGGGCAGTCTCAGTGCAAGGCGGATGGAGGGGCCTGGGCCAGGGATGCCTGACAGAGGCCATGGACTTCCTTCAGGAGGCTGGGACATGCAGAGAAGCTGAGAGCTGCAGGGGCAAGAGGCCTCAGGAAGGTGGAAAGGATTCTTTTATTTATTTATTTATTTATTTATTTATTTATTTATTTATTTATTTATGGTGGTACTGGGTTCCTGGAAACCCTTCTACCTCCAGGCTACACTCCCAGACCTATTTTATATTTTTATTTGGAAACAGGGTCTCTTAAGCCAGCACGGCTGGCTTCGAACCTGTGCGATCCTCCTGTCTCCGCCTCCCAAGCTCGGGGATTACAAGTGTGTGCCATCACACCCGGCTAAAAAGGATCCTTTAGGAGGAGAAGACCGAGCAAGTTTGGGGGCCAAAGGGAAAGGCTCAATGAATAGGTTCTTGCCCTCTTTTTTAGGGCTTTAAAGGGTGTTTTTTTTTTGAGTTAGAAAAGAATTACAGTAACAAAATTATATGTGACTTCCTCCTCACCCACCCCATCCAATTCCCCAGAGGAATACTTTCTTTAGGTTTCTATTACCCACAAGCTTATATGATTTTATGGGGTAGAAGTTATGGGATATTTGCAGCCATGGGATAATTCTGTATGCATTATTAGAGGAATTCCTTTTACGCTAGTAATAAATGTACATGCATGTCTAGCTTTTTGTTATTTTCTTGGCTGCTCACTTATTTGATCACTCAATAAAAAAAAAATAGGGGCTAATGCAGCTGAACTCTTTTTGTTGTAAGAACAATCATAACATCTTCTATCGCTCATTGTCAAAATAGTCCCATTATGTGAAGGAACACATGGCTGTGTATATCCTATAGTTGCTTAATTGTTTCATTTGTCTTTTTCTTCTTCTCCAAATAGATTTTGAACTTTGTAAGGGGCAACGATTGTGACTTGTATTCTATTTTTTTTCTTGACACAATGCTACTTCCCTCCATATGCTTGTTTCTCCAGCAAGGATAATTACCCTTGTCTCCATTCTACAACCCAGACTTTTCCTCCTTACTAAGTTTGAGTGCAGCTAGATCTCATCAAGAATAGACAGGTAATTATTGTCTGGGCATGGTTGTAAACAGATTATCAGAATTGTCTTGGAATATTGGTGCATGATTGTTATGGTTCTAACTTATGAAGTTTAATCAAAATGCAATTCTCCAAAAAAAAGAACACATGCAAACACATGAGAGAGTAAAGTTCTGAAATAATTCACTTCACTTAAAAACGTCATTTAGTGTGTAATCAACACTATGCTACATGCTTCTGATAATACAGAATTTATTAAGACATACCACTAGACTCAACTTTAGAGCAAAGGAGACAGAGATACAAGTAACACTTAGATGGTATGTAACAAACAGTCTTGGTAGAATTAAGGAAACTATAAAAACATCAACCATATGCATAATTACAGAGGTATCAAAGTACTAGATCTCCACATTAAGCTATTTAAATAGACTTGTCAACTAGACCATCCCTCTTTTCACACATAGGAATCAACATAGATCTATGTGATGATGGCTTTTCTGCCAAAATAATCTCTTTGAGATGAATTGTCAAGTTGCTGTCAAGACTGTTGATCTTTCTTGCTAAATCCATATCTCTCTTAGAATGTCATTTTTATTGTTGCTGCTTTTGCATTTTCCACATTCCCATAACTTTCTCGCTTTACCCACCTTTACCAATCTCTTCACTTCATTTTACTGTTTTACATCTTTCTTGTCTACTTTATCCTGTATCTGAATTTTTTTTCAGACACCATGCTGTATTTTCCTGCATTGTTATCAAAATGGTGAGGGAAGCAATTTTCTTTGGAAGGGAAAATATCATGAGAGCAGTAGTTCCCCTCAGAATAATCCTTTCAATTTAGATAGTGGTGAATCTTAGATATTGGACCAGGAAAGTACCTTCCTTTTGAAATTCCCATGGCTTTATTAACAAAGGCACTGGTCTTTCTGTATAATGAGCAGCTGACACTGGTCAGAGCCAACAGAAGAACTAACAGCTTTTGACCAGTGTGATGTGGGCATATAGTAGATGATCAATCCCCACCAATTGGTAAGTGAGTTTCTGGTAGGATAAATATAATGAACATATGCAATCACTTATTATTTCAGATTGTAGTCTCTTAAGTTACCCAGTAGTTTTTTTTTAATTCAGTATTTCATTTGATCCCAGTTAAAGGACTGTGAGATAATCTCATCCTGGAATATCCATTCTACATAAAGAAATAGGCTAATGCCCAGCAACATAGAGTGATATGATGGCCGTCCCTGAGCAATCCCTACAGGAGCCCTAGACTTTGGACTCTAGTTCTTTATTTTAAAGCTGGCATCTAACTACCACGTCTTAACATTTAGAACTTGAGGAGGACATGTTGTGAAGATTTTAAATTCATTTGATTAAAAACTCAAATTCATACCCCCAAATGGTCATGATCTGAAATAATCATTATTAACTCAATTCTTTTTTTTTTTTTTTTTTTTTTTAGTGGTACTGGGGTTCCTGGAAGCCCTTCTACCTCGGGGCTACACTCCCAGACCTATTTTTACATTTTCATTTTGGAAACAGGGTCTCCTAACCCAGCGCGCGGCTGGCTTCGAACCTGCGCGATCCTCCTGTCTCCGCCTCCCAAGCGCGGGGATTACAAGCGTGCGCCACTACGCCCGGCTCAATTCTTAACATTTTACATTTTTTACCTATTTCTTCCTTCAAAATATGTTTGTCAACTTCTATGAAGATGAAGAGCTGAAACAAGAGTTTGTCTTATAGGAATTATGCTCCACCAACCAAGTATTAGTTGAAGTTCAAGAAACTCCAGTGGAGGAAAGGGAGCTCTCTTCATTAATAAAAGCAATTAGTGCATCCTCAGCTGAGCAGCCAGCTAGCCAGGGTGTTCTCAGTGTACTGCAGGCATCTGAGTGCAGTCTGTTAACTGAGCAAGCTACTCTTGGCAGGAAACTAAATATTGTCATTGATTTCAATTGTCTACTCTACTTTGCAACCCCTGATTCACAGCTGATTGCGCTTCAGGGGAGAATTGGTTCTTTGGAGAGAAATTCCACTGTGATCATTCCAATGAGATGGCAA
This sequence comes from Muscardinus avellanarius, assembly GCF_963383645.1. Classification (NCBI taxonomy): domain Eukaryota; kingdom Metazoa; phylum Chordata; class Mammalia; order Rodentia; family Gliridae; genus Muscardinus; species Muscardinus avellanarius. Next base: position 132,224,946 of record NC_137787.1, on the reverse strand, counting down.
AAATAGTCAGCATTTTGAAAAATAAAGTTAGTATCCTCCTTAATTTCTCTAAATATTAGAGTGGGAATTTCCATGCCCACAGGCCTGTTTTGAGGGATTCATGCCTGATGGGAAGTCAATAGGTAAGCAATAGTCAACTCACTGATAACTTCTGTAACACTCCTTAAAACACCAAGTTCTGTAGGTGTGTTTGTTCCTATTACTCTGAACTACATTATGGTGTGAGACTACAATGCACCAATAAAAATATATTTTTTAAAAAAGGTCACAGGACGCCCGGCGTGGTGGCGCACGCTTGTAATCCCCGAGCTTGGGAGGTGGAGACAGGAGGATCGCGCAGGTTTGAAGCCAGCCACGCTGGTTTAAGAGACCCTGTTTCCAAATAAAAATATAAAAAATAGGTGCCTGGGAGTGTAGCCCAGAGGTAGAAGGGTTTCCAGGAACCCCAGTACCACAAAAAAAAAAAAAAGAAAAAAAAAGTCACAGGACAGCAAGTCCAGGGCAGACTGGGATGATGTGGAGATTCCCAGTAAGATTATCGGCGCGACCTCCTAGTCACTGGGACCAAGAAATCCACACAGGTTGGAAAACTTCCAACATTTCCAGGCTCTTGCATAACTTCCTCAATACTTAGCAGAGCAGAGTTTCCTTCATGCCTGATAATGTTTTCTATACTACACGTTGTGGAATGTATCATGGATTATAGAAAAATTTGTTGTATTACTTTAAAGAGTGTTGAATTTCAAATGTCAAGTAACAGACACAGTCCAGTTTCTCTGTTTAAGGATGGGCTCATTGCAAATGCATATGGGAGTATGAAGGGAGAGAAAAATGTCATCTCTGCCATAAATCCAGTCCTCCCGAGCAGCGGAGTATGAGTCATCGCTGCCCAGAACACAGCAGTAGTTCTAGTTAGTCTGCGACAGTCCCAGTGACACAACAGCCACCTCAATTGCTCAGAGCTCAGCTTCCTTCTCCTGCTGCCCACTTTGTCTCTGCTAATCAACAACCAACCCATGTTTTCTTCCTCTGACTTAAGAATGTTGGTTTTACTTTGCTTTTGGTTTCTTCCTACTGCCATTTCTGTGGGTCTCAGCTCTCCTTCCTATGCAACTGTAGTGATTTTTTCTTTTTGCGATTTTTCTCATCATTCAGCATCCCATCACCGCTCTCCTCCCCAATCTTCCAAAAGGTAATTTCCGACATTTCTAACTATGTGCCACCTTTGTGGAAAGAATGCTTTTCTTCTACTGCAGAAATTAAGAAGTCTTGATACTTTTCTTCCTGTCTTTGAAAATTCAGAAGTGAAAACTGACTTAGATTTTGCCAGTAAAATTGCATCTTTTAAAACGTTAAAGCCTGAGAGTATAAAAAAAAAATGAAAACGAAGGCGCACTCGTCTCAGGAACCGAGCCACGTGTGTGATATATATTGTGCCTGTACATGCCCTTGGCTTTTGCTTATTTTCCTGACTCTGCATTTCTTATACATCTCCTGGGGTTTCTTTGTGTGCCTTTTTGAGACACCTGTCCAATAAATTCTCTTTCCTTGTAAAACATTACAATGTAAAATTTCATGGGGCTGGGGATTTTTTTTTTCTGCTGGCACACTGGAGTGAGTCTATTGTTTCCACTACGCTTTGCTGTGATTACCTAGTGCACCAAGCAGTGCCAGATACGGGACAGTTTTTCCATGATTTTTTTTTTTTTTTTTTTTTGTGGTACTGGGGTTCCTGGAAACCCTTCTACCTCCGGGCTACACTCCCAGACCTATTTTTTTACTTCTTTTTAATTTGGAAACTGGGTCTCTTAAGCCAGCAAGGCTGGCTTCAAACCTGCGCGATCCTCCTGTCTCACCTCCCAAGCGCGGGGATTACAAGCGTGCGCCACCAAGCCCAGATCATGAATGTTTATTAAATGAATAAATAAATAAATAAAGAAAAAGCCAAATTCTGTTGCTTGTGATGAAGTTCCCATGCTGCCATGCATAAAGAGTAGCACAGACAGAACCCAGTGGTTTTACTGAGTTGAGGCTGAGATTGGTACTGAGAAGGAAGCCAACATTCCTAGAACTTATAGGGTAGCATGTTGGAGAGGGAACATCTCTATACGGATACAAGCTACAGAGAGCTATAGTAATGTCCTTAATCTTTGAATGAGTACTTCTCTGTACATGAAATAATACCTAGAAAAAAAGGTTGTTCTGGACCTGTCAGTGCAAAGCTTGAAAAAAAGCTTCAATAAAATTAAATTGATTTACAAGCTACTTAAAATATATGCCAGGAACTTAGCACTATTTAAAGGAATACACCAAAATTCACCACACTACACATTTCACAATGTACAGCATAGAGACAATTATTAGGCATGAAAGAAAGTAGGAAAATATGACCAAGTCAGAGGAAAGAAAATAACAGAAAAAAACAATGGTGTTCTGGAATTAGTAGACAGACACCTTGAAATACATCTATATGTATTGCTTAAGTATATAAATAAACATAAATACAATGATGTAAAAAACATTTTCCAAAGATCTAAATAGAATATCTCAAGACTAAAACTATATGTGTATATATATATATACATATACATATACACATATATACATAAATGATAAAAGCATGCTAGGAGAAATTAACAAGATTGCACACTGCATCAGTGAATGTGAAGGCAATAGACACTACCCAAAGTTAAATAGCATAGTGAAAAACAATTAAAGAAATAATTAGACATGGCGAATTGTGAGGTACTGATAGCCTAATAAATTAATAAGTGAGAGAAAAATGCTTGAAGAAATAAAAGGCTAACACTTGTAAAAATTAACCAAAATCATAAACACACGATCTAATAAGCTTTGTAAGTCATAAATAAAACAAATATCAAGAAAATCACAGTAAGACACATTATTATCAAGCTGTTGTGAACCAGTGATAAAGAGAAGATATTTAAAGCCACCAAAAAATGTGGCATACTATAAACAGAAGAGCAAAGATAAGCTTTAAACTAGATTTTTTATCAGAAAGCATGCTATCCAAAAAGACAATATAGTAGCATCTTTTGAGACTTGGAAGACATTATCAACCTATATCTCTGTCTCCAATATAAATGCTTTTGGAAAATAAATGCTAAATCAAGTCCTTTCCAAATCAACAAATCTGAGAAAACTTGTCATCAGCAGCCTTACATTATGAGAAATGTTAAAGAAAAATCTTTAGTCTGAAGGAAAATGGTTCATGGTTAAAATCTCTGAAATCTACATGAAGAAATAAAGAGCAGCAGAAAAGATTTTAAAAAATAACTATTTGAATATAAAAGATTTTCCCATCTTAAAATATATTATTGACAAGAAATTTATTTTTCAATTTTTTTTTGTGTGTAATACTAGGCATTGAGCCCATAGGCATTCTACCACTGTGCTACATTTTTAGACTTTTTCCTTTCTTTCTTTCTTTCTTTTTTTTTTTTTGAAACAGGGTCTCAATAAATTACCATGTAGTGGCCTTGAACCTGAAATTCTCTTGTCTTAGCCTCCCAAATACTGGAATTACAGGTATTTACCACTGTGCTCAGCTTAAAAGAAATTCATTTAAATATAAAATAACAAATAGACTTAAAAACAAGAAATTGGGTAAGGGCTAATTGGGTGATGTGTGTGTGTGTATATATATATATATATATATATATATATATATATATATATATGTCTCCACCATTTTTTACCCCATTAAGATGTATGACTACAATGCACCAATAAAAATTTTTAAAAAGATTTTAAAACAACAAAAGATATACTGTTGTATATTAATTGAATAAATGCTAAAGTTTTAAAATACATATAAGACAAAGCAGAATTCCAATAAAAGAATGTAACAGAAATAAAAGGCATTTAAATGAATTGATTCATTAACTAGAACTATAACTTAATGTGTACGCACCTAGCCAGAGTTTCAAAGCTGATAAAGCAAAACTGATATAAATTAGATTTGGAAAATTTATAATCTGAGTTGGAAATTTTGTCATTACTCAGGAATTGGTGGGCAAACTAGCAGACACAGAAGACTTAAACCATATGGTCATCAAGTCTAATTTATTTGCAATTATAACTTTGTTCAGCAATAATAGAACACACATTCTTTTCAAATACACATGGAATATTCTCTAAGATAGACCATATTCTGGCTCAGAAAAAAAGTCTCAATACATTTTAAAGATCAAAATTTTCAAAGTGTTTCTATGACCATAAAAGAACTAAAATAGATATCAATAGTAAATACCTGGAAAACTCCAAAATATTTTGAAATTAAACATCATATTTTCTAAATAACTCATGATTCAAACTTTTGAAAGTGAAAAACTAGAAAATATTTTAAATGAATAAAAATAAAAGCACAAAATATCAAAGATGGTTAGAGAAGAATTTAAAGCATTTAATCCTAGATTAGAGAAATTCCAAAACCAGTGATCTGAGCTTTTCCCATTAAAAAAATAACAAAAAACAAATTATACTCAAAGTAAACAGAAGTAGAAATAAATGTAATAAAAATTGATACACAATAAAAAAGTCAGTGAAACAAAAAGCTAGTTCTTTGACAGGATCAACAAAATTAATAAGTCTCAATCATTTGTATAAAGAAATGGAGGACCTAGGGATTTCACTCAGTGGTACAGTGCTTGCTTAGTATGTGCAAGGGCTGAGCTGGATCTTCAGCACTGAACAACAACAACAACAAAACCAAACAAATAAACAAACAAAAACAATAACCTATGTCTTTAAGAAATAGGGAGGACTGTCCAGACACAGTGGTACACACCTGTAATCCTACCACTTGGGAGGCAAAAACAGGAGGACAATAGGTTTGAGGCCAGTCTTAGAAACTTAGCCAAACCCCGTTTCAAAATAAAAAGGCTGGGGGATGTAACTCAAATGTAGAATGCCCCTGGGTGCAATTCCCATTACCAAAAAAACCAAAAAGGAAATAAAGAGAAAGAAATAAGAAGAACATATATATAATTTACATATATTTAGAATGAAAGAAGTGACATCCCTATAGAGCTTACAGACACTAAAAATATAAATAAGTAAAAAAAAGAAATATTCTAAAAAAGAATTGCCAATTCTACAATTGAATTAAATGAAAAAATTTCTTAAAATATATAAACCATCAAATCTTTCTAAAGAAAAAATATATAACCCGAATAGCCTTATATCTCTTAAACAAATTAAATTCATAGTTTAAAATCTTTCCATAAAGAGAACAATAGACCCAGATATCTTCACAGATAAGTTCTAGCAAACATTTAAGAAATAATATCACTTATGTACAAATCATAAATATAGAATGGAGAATTAAACTAAGTTTCAACTCACTTTATGAAGCCATCATTACTATATTAAAATCAGAAAAGAATTCTAAGAAAGAAAAATGATGGATTAATAGATTTATAGACATTGGACATAGGCAATTGTTCATGCTATAACAGAATGCTAGAGACTAATTTAATATGAAAAAATATTTCCTTGCAGTTCTGGAACCTGGAAAGACCAAGATCGAGGCATTAGAATCTGCTGTGGGCCTACTTGTTATGTCATGACATGGCAAGAGAGGACAGGAAAGAGAGAGGGATGGGGAGAGAGAGAGAGAGAGAGAGAGAGAGAGAGAGAGAGAGGAGAGAGGAGAGAGGAGAGAGGAGAGAGGAGAGGAGAGGAGAGAGGAGAGAGGAGAGAGGAGAGAGGAGAGAGGAGAGAGGAGAGAGGAGAGAGGAGAGAGGAGAGAGGAGAGAGGAGAGAGGAGAGAGGAGAGAGGAGAGAGGAGAGAGGTCAAAGAGCCTCAAAGTCTTTGATAATCAACATTACATTCACGAGGGCAGGGCCCTTATGATAGAGGCATTTCCCATCAGGCCTCACCTCCCAGCACTGTTGCACTGAGGATTAAGTTTTCAGCATATGCTTTGTGGAGGAAATATTGAAAACATACAAGCAATTAGAGACAACAATCCATTAAAAAAAGTAAACAAAATTAACTCTCCAATTGTCTCAAATATTGCCTTAGGAATATGTTCAGGATTCCACCCAGGCAGAGTCCAATTGATCTTTCAGGTGAGAAGCCAGAGATAGACAACTTTTGATCTTGTTAATTCCTTTTATTTTCTTTGTTCCAATAAGCAAGCAAGGATAAATATGATAAATACTTGTTTTTATTTGTCACAAGGATATGTCAGTTTCTTATTTTTTTACTTCAGTTAATACAGTAGAAACTTCTGGGTGTGGTAGAACATGCGTGTCATGCCAGTACTTGGGAAGCTGAAACAGGAGGATCCTAGGTTTGAGACCAGTCTCAGCAATTTAGCAAGACTTTAAGCAACCTAGTGACACCATTTTTCAAAAGAAAAAAAAAAAAAGAAAAAAGGGCTGGGGTGTAGCTCAGAGGTAGAGTATCCCTGGTTCAATTTCCAGTACCAAAACAAAACAAAACAAAGCAACAATAATAACAACAACAAAACCAACCAACCAAACAAACAATAGAAACCTTGACTGTCTCAGTGTTTTGTTTGTTTTGGGTTTTTTGATGACACCATGGTAATCGTATTTGCAAAACAAATATTTTAACACTATAGATGACTTGGTAGTAGGAAAGAGATAAATTTCTCAGTGAAATTTGTGGCATTCCAATAGCATGAGAAATTCTGGAATAACTCCTCTAAAATTAAAAATAATCAACTTCACTTTTATACCAAGAAGTAGGGTGATTTTGTTTAGATCTGTAAGCAATATAAACCATATTTGTGTGTGTGATACTCAAGACAATTTGCCAGAAAACAAAAGTCTCTCTGCTTTAAGAGTCTAGAGCAAGAGGAAGTTCTGAGCTGGTCTGGATGATGCTATCTGACTTGTTTCACCTGGCAGATTGAGTGTTGTTTGAAGTTTGTGCTGGATTTCGATGCTGTGTACAGTGTATGCAGGCCTCCACAGGGAGCTCTCAGACGACCGTATTTTTAGAACAGAGCTCTGCCCTTTTGTACGCATGCAATATTCTTTCAAGAAGCAGTTCTGTCACCACCTCTGAGGGTTCTTGTGCTCTCCATTAAAAGAATCAGAGAAAGGCAGAACTAGGGCAAGAACAAAACCATTTCTTATGCTGCAGTGCAAGGGAGGCTGCACCTGGGGACAGGAATCCCAGCCGAACAGAGGTGTTCAGCTTTTATGGCAAGGCAGGGCGGCTGGGACCAGGCTCTTGATGTTACTGGGTGCAGAGGTGGGTTCCAGCTGTGCCTGTGTACGCATCATGTCACATCATGTGACCCATGCATTGGGGCTTTGCTAATGAAGTAAAGGTAACTACAGGTTCCTTAGGTAGGACTATTCCACCCATGCATTTGCCACCTGGAATTTGCTCCTTATCATCTGGGAATGTCCTTAATAGTTCCAGAACAGGGCAAACTTCTCCTTTCTCAGTGGATTTGATTTTAGTGACTTTGTTTCCCCTGGTTCCAGCTCCTTGTGTGTATTTTTAAAGCCCCCATCATCTCAGAAGGCTGAGCTGATTTCTTAACCTCCCATCTTCAGGCACATTATTTTACCTCCATAGGCAAAGACTGGCCCTTTTCAATTCTTAATTTTCTGGTATATTTGTAACTGCTGTAAGACTGAGAGCTAGCTTGCTGATTTTCATTCCCGACTTATTCTATTTTAACCAGCATGCAAATCAGGGCTCTACTGGTTTCAATGTTTTAGTACTTCAGCAAGAAATGCTTTTTCCAAGAAATATAACAGTCATGCTATTGAATTAGGAAGTTGAGAATCCTTCTTGGGTTTCTGGAGCCAAGATCCATCTAAAATTAAAGTGATATTTTAATAATAAAAAAAAAACCTGAACATTTGGAGGTTTGGCCAAATGTAAGGAGAATGTGGCAAGAGAGGATGAAAGTCATAAATTTAATTCATCATTTCAGAAACAAAGACTGTATCTGCCACCCATACTCCTTTCCTTAATAATTACCATATATATGGTACATATATTAATAGTTATCATATATAATTTATTTTTGTGTGTTTGTATGATTTGTTCTATAGTTTAAAAGAATCTATGAATCATTTCTTTCCTTTTCATTTGTTCATTAGACATAGAAAATATAGGTGAATATTATGATGATGGTCCTAGAGAGGCAAAGAATGGCCACAGATCTTCAACTCAGACCTAAACCATCAATTCATAGAATTTTAGTGGAATCCTTATAAGGAAAAGGTAAGCAGTTTACTGAAATGTGAGACAGTGGCATTGTGTAGACTACAGAATGATATTTTTTTCTTGTTTTGTATTTTCATTTAGGTTTGAAAGGAAGAGTATAAGTGGTTATGATAGGCAACTATCATGCAGCTGACTGCTGCTCCGATCCCTCTTTCAGATGGCCCATTCATTTTCCTTTTTGAAGTAATCATTCATTGTATATGATAATTGAAGGAGCTATTGACCAACTCCCACTGCACAGACTGCTGGGAGCAGCCTGTCCCATGCAAATCCTGGGCAGCCAGGGAGTAATCATTTGATATGAACTCAGTCCATGAGCCTGGGGTCACTGACTCTTAGAGAAAACCATTTAATGTGGTAACTGACTGGGGTCACTTCACAGTTGCCATAGCAGAGTGGCGTAGGGCCACCCTGGCCCTGCTGCATGACTCCTTCTGTGTCTCCTGCTGCCCAGTCTTTCAAATATCTGCGGTTCTGTTTTTTAGGTCTAACTCTCTAGCCTCTGGTCAATCCTGGGGACCCAAATATCTTTCCAATCAACTATTTTGGGATAGGAGATCCAGCAATTTTGTTTTACTTTTGTACCTCTGGGTACTGACTTGTACAGTGTTCTGTTTCTGTGTTGCTTTATATATGGTTCTGAATGGAGACACCTTAAGAGAGAGAATATAATTTGGTTAGCCAGTTACCATCCAGCAAGGAGGACACCAGCAGGTGTCATGGTGCCATGATACTCCAGCCTCCAGGTTTCTTGCCTGAAGCATTCACATTTTGTTTGGTGGTCAAGGATCTAATGTAGACCTGTCCATTTCTTTGTCAGAATCAAGTACTGTCAAGTAAAATCAGCCAGAAGGACATCTATGAGAAGGACATCTAGAATATGTGAGTAAGGGTCCTTCAATGGGGTATTCTCAACTTCTCAGAAAAGGGCATCAATTGTTTGTATTTTGTGTGGCCTCATCAGAGCAATGTAAAAAGCTCTGAAGATTTCACTTTCTGTGTCAGTGAATTCTGGCTGCTATAAAACCCTCCTGTGGTAGCCTCTGGGAGCTTTTACAAATGCACTCTGGGTGAACCACAGCTAAAGTTCAGTCCTATCTCTTCTTACCTTCTTAACCACTACAGGTTATTACCTGCAGTTTAAAGAGCTCCAGTTCTAGCCCAGGGGCTGTAGGTCACTGCTACCTGGTTTTGTAGGGCACTGCACAAAGGTACAAATTGTATTCTCTGGCCTTGAAAAGAATGCAAAGCAAGCAAGCTAGGTCTTTATGAACTGAGCTGAGGCAGAAAGAAAAGCAGGCTCACAAAGCATCTATTGCTGCTGGTGATCATAAAAATAGGTTGGGTATTTTGTTCATTCTCAAAAATGATAGTCAGAAGTGATGGCAAATATTGGTGAGGCTTTTTTCCCTCTAATTGTGGTGCTGGGATGTAGATCAGCTTGCCTGCTGCTAGCTGCCATTCACCTTCATTACAGGTGTTGCAAATCAGACCATCACTCTGTGGGTGTCTGGCATAGGTGAGGAAGGCAAGTATTGCTTAGGAAAGAATGTGCTATTAAATCTACAGAGTAAGCTATTATAGGTTCTGTGCCTTTAAACCAGAGAGTCTCCATATTCTATACCTCCTGTGATGAATGCAGGATTTCCCAGACACTAAAAGGGGGAAAAAGTAAAATCCAATATTCATTACTCAGCATAACAGGAAAAAAAATGCTCATAAGCAATTTGTCAGTGTTTATTAACTGTGACCTATAAAATACAACCATGGCGATATTTTTTATATATGTGTGCAATAAGGAATCTCCTTCTTTTTTTTTTTATTCTTGGTGCTAGGGGTTGAACTCAGGGGAAGTTTACCTCTGAGCTACATCCCAAGACCTATTCTAATTTTTTCTTCAAAACAAGGTATCACTAAATTTCTGAGGATCTTGCTAAGTTGTTGAGGCTGTCCTTGAACATATGATCCTCGTTACTCAGCCTTCTAAGAACTAGGATTACAGGTGTGTGCCACCACAGCTGGCAGAATCCCCACCTTCTTTTCCAGTCCTCTCTGTCATTGGTAAAACAGGGTAAAAATGACCCTGTTAACAAATAATACACAGGAAGTGGCCAGTGTCTGTGGAGTAAAGCAATACTGTTTGGTAGATAACCAGCTGCTGGATGACTTTATATGGGAAGAACATGAAGGACCTAAAATGTACCACAGCAACTCTTGGGACCCAAAAGAACCCCAAGGAGTCCCCTCCAGTGCCCCTAGGAATCTCAGAAGAATGCACTACCACTAGAAGTTATTTAGGGCCTGACAAGAAGGAAGAGGCTTGACAGGCCAAGAATATTTCCAGAAGAGGAGGAGATGAGAAGATACTCCCAGGCCCTTATGAGGAAGATTCTGCATAAACTAATAAGCAACTTCATGCAAAACAAAACAAAACAGAACAACAAAGCAAACTAGTCACCTGAGAAACAAAAGTGTATACACTTGACACAGTCTCATTTTGTAACGGAGTGTATCTGTGTACCCTTCAAGGCATTGTGGGTATAACTAAAGTGTTATAGACATTATGCTCACTTTTGTCAATTCCTTAGCAGGACTGCTAAATACAACTTATATAGCAAGAGAGCCCTGGAAGAGCGGTACAATACCCATACACTCATTAGGATCTTCCATGTGGCAAAGAACCATTTAGGCAGGTACTATTGTGTTGTTATCTCTCACAAGATGAAAATATATTCTGTAGAAATATTATCTATCAAGGAGGGAAGAATGTTCTCTCTGAAATTATCCAGGCAGACATCCCAGAGAATTAGAGCAATGTTTATCACCATTCAAGATATAAGTGTAAGTCAAGAAGTTAAATGGTCCTTCCTGAGATCCCCATGTGATTTGGGCTCTTGTGCCCTCACAAGAGCATACTATTGCTTTAACTCTAGGGTTATATTGGAGACACACTGATTTTCTTAGTTTTTAATACTTGTGTTACTATTGGCTTTCGGGGGATAGGTGGAGATGGTAAGAAGATCATATTTGGAACATGTTTCGGATGAACATTCACTAGAAGCCACTGGATGACTTTATCTGGAGATTGAGGGAAAGAGTATTCAGTACACATGTCTCTTCCTCATCCCTGATTGCCTTGCTTGGTCCTTTTCTGCTGCTTCCTGAGTACTAAGTACCACGCCTACTCCTTCCTCATTATTGCAAAGAGAATGCTCTCCTGAATCTAATAAAAAGCCCAGGGCTGCTGGGCTTGGTGGCACATGCTTGTAATCCCCACGCTTGGGAGGCTGAGACAGGAGGATCGCACAGGTTTGAAACCAGCCTCAGCTACTTAATGAGGCTCTCAACAATTTAGTGAGACCCTGTTTCAAAATAAAATATAAAATAAGTCTGGGAGTATAGCCTGGAGGTAGAAAGCCCCTGGGTTCCATCCCCAGTACCACACACATACACACAAAAGCCCAGAGCCACACCTGTAGTCATCTTCTATAAAAGCCATTTTATCAATGAATGTGTCCTCTCCAAATTCATATGTTGGAAACCTGACTGCCTGACTCCCAAGGAAAGTATTAAGTAGTGAGGCCTTTGGAAGTTGAGTGGGTCATTGGACTGGAGCTGTCATAACTGGGTTGATGCCCTTATACTACATGCCTGAGAGAATTGCCCTGGCTTTCCCCTCATTTAAGGACACAGAAAAAGAGCATCATCCATCTGTGTACCAGGAAATGGGCCCTTACCAGATTGCTAATATACTAGTAATGTCCTTGGTTTTAGGCTTATTAGTCTCTAGAACTAGAAAACAATTATTTCTATTGTTTATAAGTCTCTAAGTTTATGGTCCTTTTTGTCACTAGGGATTGAACCCAGGGGCATTATACCTCTGAGCCATACCCTCAACCCTATTTTAGCTTTAATTTGAAGTAGGGTCTCACTAAGTTGATGAAGGTCTTACAGTCTTTGAACCTGAAATTCTCCTGTCTCAGCCTCCCCAAGTACTGGGATTATAGGCTGGTACTTTTAATAGCAGCCTGAATGGATTCCTACCAGAAAATCCTTAAGTCATTTCCTTGAATTCTCACAAAAACCTATGAACAAGATGCAATTATTATACTCATGTCACAGATTAGAAAAATTAAGCTGGACAATATCAAGTCACTTGCCTGAGATACCAGGCTAGGACGTGGCAGAAGTGAGATTAAAACTCATGTTTATCTGATATGCAGAAGATGATCCTCAGGCAATTATACATTGAGCAGTTTAGTCTCATATTCTACTTGCAACAATAGCATTTATGATTTTGTGTGGGGTGGGGGTAGCATCACAGCCCTCTTCAGCCACAGTCCCCACCTCCAACACACACAACACTGGCCTTAACAGCAAGGGATGCCAGTCTTCTATCTCTAAACTCTTATGCAGCAATGCCTAGCTCTTGATCATCTATCATTTCATTGAAAACATTCGTAAACTTATCGAGAAACTCAAGAGGTACAGTTTATACAAATACTAACTAAAAAAAGTGGCTATTATGGCCATAATTGGGAATTAGGAAAGCACTAAAGTAATTCATAGAATCCTCACAAAATACAATTTTCTCCTCCATGTGACCTGCTTTGATGAATGATGGTAAAATAGAATTGTTTCTGTGGTTCATGAGGCTTTCTTCTCTTTTTGAGTCACACCATGAACTGACAAGTCAAATTAAATTCAGCATAGTTTACAATGTTATTTTTCACATCTTTGAACAAACAGCCTCAGAACCCAAAAAAGAAAAATAATGTATTTAACATGTTCATGATATAAACTGAAAAGCAAAAATAACCCATGGACATTATCAATTCATGTAAACATTTTTTCTCTTGTTTTTCAGACCTTTTGTGTTCCTTATCTTATGGGATATCATGTTTTAGATGTATTTTGGATTATAAGGTCTGGGGTATAGCTTAGTAACAGTGCATTGCCTAGCATGTGTGAAGTCCTGGGTTTGATATTCATCACTGCAAAAAACGTATTTTAGATTATTAATACTTGTATTCATTAAAATTCAGCAAAATTTTTGAATGCCTACACTATGATGAACATAATAATTCATCTCTATTATTTCATTTAATTAAAAAATGCTACATTGAAGGTAAATTTTTACATAAGTTTCACTTTGTTAAAAATTTCACAACACCTTACTTATTCTCTTTTAAAATTATTCAATGTATAATGAATTTGATAAGGAACATATAACATATAACAAAGAATATGCATGCAATGTACATATATATTATATATAAGAACTATAAAACATATGTATAATTTTAGCTTATGTCTGTACTATATATCTATACTATATATGTATATGTATATACATATATTTTTCCATAATGATGTGTAGGTTGCTTTGTTTAGTAAAAAGGATCAAACATACCACAATTTAGACCAAGGGGTTCAAACATGAGAAAATGATACTTTTATATTTTTCACAGGCATTTGTCTGGCATCTAACATGGCCCAGGCATTGTGGTAAGTTCAGAGGCTGAAGGAGGAAAGCAGCAAAGCAGATGCAGTCCACGTCCTCCAGCACTGATGAGCTGAGAGAAGGTGGGTGTTGGGCTCCACTTTCATTGCTCTGAGCAGTGGTCAAGAATCTTGGAAGGAGTTGCTCCCCCTCCCTTATATCCCCAGCTAATGCTCTCAGGACTCAAGTGCTATAATCAAGCAAGTGTCTTCACTCTCCTCGTACCAGCAGAAATCCACACCACACTGAGCCCCCTTCAGCACAGTACTATTTCACTTGGGGATAAAGTACAGAAAGAGTGTTCTGGAAGGATGTTTATTGAGCCTATCTGTCCAAGGAAGCCAGGAGAAGCAGGAGAGCCTGCCCAACACCTGAGAAGCAGGGACACTGATTCAGGGAATGGAGGAGAAAGAAAACTTGGGAGTAGTTCTGCGGCTTCTGTTTGCACGTAAGGATGATGCAGAATAAGACAACATTTAAAGCAAAATTTGTCTAGAAAAGTGTGGTGGCATTTTCATGCTCAAGTGTAACAAACACTTGACCTAAGGTCTACATATATGACTTTGCTGTTTTCATTTAAATAACTTAGAATTTTAATGAATGATTTAAATAAATAAATCATTTAAATATGAGGAGCCATAAGGGTTGACTTAGCCATCTTTGACATTATTCAAAATGAAAACTAAAGCCAGAGTTCTAATCATAAATAGGTAATAGGTCAGACAGCAAATGTGCTTCAAGGATCTAACTGCCTAAGGAGTACAAGTATTTCTTAAAAGGTACCTTGGATTTTGTAAGCAGAGTGGGCTTTGCCACTTACATAGAGCATTCATAGTTCAAGTGTCAAGTGTCTTTCATGACTATTATGAAGATTCCAGTTGGTTTTGATAATGAGCTTCCCACATAATAAATGATCAAAAAATTATAATTATTATATTAAAACGCATTCAGTTGTGTGAATTCTGCAAACTTGTGAATGACTTCCATTTAAACCCTCATGGTCCAAATTTATTATTATTATTATTATTATTATTATTATTATTATTATTATTATTTGTGGTACTGGGGTTCCTGGAAACCCTCCTACCTCCGGGCTACACTCCCAGACCTATTTTATACTTTTTTATTTGGAAACAGGGTCTCTTAAGCCAGCTGGCTTTGAACCTGCGTGATCCTCCTGTCTCCACCTCCCAAGCGTGGGGATTACAAGCGTGCGCCACCATGCCTAGCAAATTATTACAATTATTTAACCTAATTCCCTTCATATAATGTAAGCATGCTTTCCTCATACTTAGTAGATATTAAATCACTTTACCACATTGACTACTAACCTCTCTCTGGGTAAGAACTTTGATTTCAGTTTTTAATCAAAGATATATATGTATATATTGGTGGTACTGGGGTTCCTGGAAGCCCTTCTTCCTCCGGGCTACACTCCCAGACCTATTTTATATTTTTTTAAATTTGGAAACAGGGTCTCTTAAGCCAGCGCGGCTGGCTCCGAACCTGCACGATCCTCCTGTCTCTGCCTCCCAAGCGCGGGGATTACAAGCTTGTGCCACCATTCCCGGCTAAAGTTCTTTATATTTTAAATGATATACAAGTCATGCATCAACCAGATGTTTTGATATGCTATATCTACACTGACTGAAAAAAATTTTAAAGAATTTTAAATCATGGGACAATTAATTGAAAAAAGGAAAGTTGTGTATACAGGTTTTATGTGAAGTGTTTGCCCAACCCCCTACTGAGAAGTACAGTGTTCTTATACTCTAGGAATTTTCTATCTTAAAATTTACAGTTGGGTTTCATAGGGAAATACATATTTCATTTCTGTTGTTTCTCTAAAGATGCCTACTTGACATCTCATCTAATTTCTCTTCTGATAGAAGTAATGAAGGCCATTAGGAAGTCATGAACGAACTGTGCCTTAAATTTGTTCGCCTATGAATTTAATTATAGAAATTAATGAGCTCTATTGATACATTGTCCTGATAGATTAATGAGAGATTGTATAATTCTGTTTATCTAGATCAGGGATTCTGAGCTCTGACCTACCAGAGCATCTGTCCTGACCCCAACATACTTAATGAACACTGAAGACCAGCTCCCAGTGTTCCATATAGGCTTATAGCCCATAGGAACTACATCTTGTCCCAGCCCTTTCTTCTCACCTTCTCTTTTGCTCTGCTTCCCAGCTGCCATGAGATAAAAAGTTCTCTACCGTCTGCCCACACCATGATGTTCTTCCTTATCAAAGACCCAAAGTGATGGAGCCAAGAAATAATAGACTGAAAGCTATGAAATGCTATGAAACTCTCAAATTCTAGGAAACCTCTAAAATTCTCATCTCTCTTTTGCAGAAAGTAGAAACAAAGCTTTAAGAAACTAAAGGAATTTGCCCAAGATCACAGAACTTTTAAATGGCCAAGTCAGAACATGAACTCAGGCATTATGCTATTTTCTAGTTGTTGAATTCAGTTGACCAGGAAAACAGATGTATAAATCAGTAAATAAGCTGGAATTTTTCTATACTCCTGTATCTTCTACTTATTAAAGATCTATTTTTTCCTTCCATTACTTTCTACTGACCATCTATGTACTACTTTTCCTTCCGAAACCTAATGTGACTTTGAGTATTTATCATGTGGTATAGTGATTTAATTCATTGCATTCTCTTTTATGTTGCATGTTTGCTATATTGACTTGCAACTTAGTCCTTAAAATGCTAGGCACAGGCTGTTAAAATGGAGTTCTACTAAAATTATACCAGAGATCAAAGCTGGAAATAGCTTACATTTATTTGGATTTTGCCAGGGGAACATTAGCACTTTCTGACATTTGAAAGATGATGCTTTTATGATCTTTTTATAATAGGTTTACCAAAGCACTCTGTCTTATTTAAATTCCAGTGATCCTAAAGTCAAAAATTGTGAATCCTTAGTTATTTCATAGTTGATGGACTTGAATCATTCATGACTTTAAAAGTTTTCAAAAAGTATGAAATACTATTTGACTGGATTTTGTAAGAAAAATCAGGAAGTTTGTCCTACAAATCACTTTTTAAGTGACAATATAGAGTAAGTGGCTAGATATTTCACCTGTTCAAATACTGCTATCTAGATCAGAGCGGGAACAATTTGATTTTTCTCCCAAGAATGCTTGAAAACTCCTACCATAACTAACAACAACAAATATCCTAAATTAAGTGCTATACTTTTTTGAAATTTTACATTCTTTGAAATACTTCAATGGAATAAAATTAGAAAATAAAAAAATGTTGACTAAACAAACATTTAAATTGCTTATGTTTCTTTCTTGCAGTATGAAATTATAATGAATGGACTCAAAGGCAGAGGGTATAGAAGCTCTTCCATTACGTCCAAGGGGAATTGTCTAAGACAAATTCTTAGCTTCACAACATTTAATTAAGGCTAACTATATTTAGACACAAAAAGGAGGCATTCATTATTATCATTGACAATCTAGTGTTGTTTCAAGTATTTTCACCATTCTAGATAAGGTATAGATCATTGAAGCTTTAGACAAAGAAAAAGTAGATCTATAATTTCAGTTATACAAACTGAAATTATAGGACATAAATGGGAAAGACTGAAATATTTCAGCTCAACTGTTGAGTAAAAAGTACATATCTGTACATGTGGTTAGCAAGGCAAGACCACATGATACAGTTGCTATTGGCTCCTCTTGGGCCAGTGGTTTTCAAGTTGTGTTCCATAGAAGTCCATAGGTCACCCTGATATAAGGAAGGTCTCCAAGGATACCTGGAGCCTCATAGGCTTTGGGATGCTTGCAAGAGAGGCTGAGTAAGCAGAGCTGTGCCCCTAACTAGCTTCTATCAAAGGAAGTCTATTTTATTTATTTTTGAGTGAGATTCCTTCAGTTATTTCATTATTAAAAAGAGTTCTGCATGAAGTATGTTACTACAGTGTTTCTGGCTCTGCTATTTTCAAATCATTCAGTTCTCAGCTTTAATATCACCTCTTTGAATATGCCTTTTCTGACCTTCCACCTGCCTAGGGTTTTCTTGACCTTGGTACTGTATTTCCTTCTTATCTCAAACAGCAAGCTTAATTATTTTAGCTGTTAATCTGTGCACTCTGGAATTGTCTGTCTCCTGCATAAACTTGTAAGTCCTCCTAGAGTTGCTGCTTTATCCCCTTGATCTTGGCAATGTCCCTGTACCTCCCATTGTGCCTGATACAAACTAAGTACTCAATAAATATGCCATGCAGAATTGAATGAAAAACTCCGTGAAAGAGTAAAAGAGTTTATAGTTGTGTTCATCCTAGAATTCGGGCACACCTGGGTCCATCTGGAAGATGAGAAAGGGGAATTCTTTACTACCTGATAGACTATTTGTCCACAGGAAGTATACTAGGTACAACTAGCATAAGGAGAAAATGCAGGTATCTAGGTTTACTTCAATTGTTACCCCATTCAGCTTCCACATATTTTTTTTTAATATAAAGTGCTGACATCTGTGTACAAGCATTTAACCAAAACTTGTAACTTAAAAATTAATAAAAGCCACACATTTTATTCAATTAATCTATTCAGCCTGGGGTATAATTATTATAAAACACTATGGAATAAAGATGTAAAATGCTAGAAACCAGAAAAATATATTGACTCATAACAATAAATGAAGATCTTGACAGCAGGATTGCTGACTTTGGTTTTACATCTACCAGACAGAGGTGCCCAAGACCCTTTTCATTACCTCCTATATAGGAACTCTAGCCTCAGAAGAGAATAGACCCCCAAAGGCCTCTGGTTGCTTGTGATTCTGTGTGGAATCGATGACCCTCATCTTTGACTATGGTCTTGACAAATAAAGGGAGGGGTTGAGCAGACTGTAATTTAAACAAGTACAACTTGAGATGATAATCAACCGATTCAGGTTTGGCTGGCCCCTTTCAAGTACTCCTGAGTCACCCTTTAATTAATTAAAACAAAGAATGTTTTTTTCTTATTAAAAAAAAAAAACAAATCCATGGGCTGTGACTTTTTGCACCTTCATTGCCAGTATTATCTCCTTCAACTGACTTTGCATTTAGAATTCATTTGAGTTTTTTGAGCATTTTTGAGTGATTAAATAATATATCGAATTAGGAAAGATAACTGGAAACTGACCTTGAAGTATGATTAACTTCCCAATTAACTGTGAAGGATTTTTAATAATTAAGGCCCCTAATTAACCTATGGAAAACCAAATACGGCATTTTAAGTCCCACCAATAAATAATTGATCACCTGTATCATGACTTATTTCTAATTGAGTAGTATCTGACATTATAGTTTACATGCTCATGAAGTAATCAGTTGGATATGTATGGGAGTGTGGCTATCTATCATTTATACAGACTCTTAAAGGCAAATAAAGCTTTTCACTCCATCCCACAATATGAGACCACTGTATCAAACTACAAAAACTAAGGGCCAGTACTCAGGCTTCAATTTGTTAAAGCAAAGCAAACCACCACAGACTAATGAACCAAGAAGGCCAAGTGTTAAGCACAGAGGTATATTAAGAAATGGGAGCAGGCATAGGACGCTAAATGAAATCTGTATATAGAAAAATTGAAAATGCATCTAGTAATGCAAGTGGCTTGTAAAATGCCCTGCAGGAAACATTCCCTCTGCAATCTGTTCCCCTCACTGGATCATACTTTTCAAGGTAAAGGATGTTTTCTTTATACAAAGAAAAGTGCACGCTGAATGAAAAACAAACACGCAAAAAATGTTAAGACAACAAAATTCGGTGTGAGTTACTGTGGCATTGGAGAGCTGGATAATTGTCGAGAACCTCTAAAATCCCAAACCCTTTCCCACAATTTTAAGGATTCCCAATCTTTCAACCTCAGTCCTGTGTGGTCGTCCCCCCTTATCCAGAGTTTTGCTTTCTGTGGTTTGAGTTACCTTTGTCAACTATGGCCCCCAAAATATGTAGAAAATTCCAGAAGTGATCAATTTATGTTTTAAATTCCCTGTCATTCTTAGAAGCATGATAAGATGTCATGCCATCTTGTGCCCTTTGGCTTGAGAAGTCAACCATTTGTTTGTCCAGTGTATCCATGCTGTATATACTGTATTCCCCTTACTCAGTTAGTAGCCATCTCAGTTACTAGAACCACCATTGTAGCACTGCAGTGTGTTCAAATCACTGCTGTTTTACTGATTAATGCTCCTGCAAAGCACACAGTAGTAATGCTAGCAATTTGAACGTGCCAAATAAAAGCCGTGCAATATTTTTATAGCAAAAATATAGAAGTTTCTCACTTTAATTAGGAGAGAAAAAATTATATGCTGAGGTTGCTAGGATCTATGGTAAAAACTAAACAGGAACTTGTGAAGAAGGTAAGAAAAATTAATTCTAGTTGTTTTGTCATTCTTCACAGTAGAAAAATTAGGGTCCCAGTGCATGGTAAGTGTTCAGTTGAGATGGAAGAGACACGCAGTAAATTATAGGGTTCGGTATTCTCTATGGCTTCGGGTATCTACTGGAAGACTTGGAACTTGTCCTTTACAAATAAGAAAGATCACTATATTTTCATCTTATATTGGGTTCTGATTTCCCATAAAGGAAAGCTCAGTTCTTATACTATTTAAAATACATAAATAATCTCTGCCAATTTCAATGTTGTGAAGTTTTATGACCCAGGTGTTCTTCTAAAAATTTATAGTCTTAAGATTTACATTTAGGTCTTTTATCTATTTTGAGTTAATATTTGTATATAATGTTTGGTAAGGACTCAATTTTACTCTTTTTCATGTAATTATTATTTTTCAACAATATTTAGTGAAAAGATTATTTCCTTCACCCAATGTTCTTGGAAACCATGTCAAAAATAACTTGACCATATATAGAAGAATTTATTTCTAGGCTTTTTGTTTTACTCCACTGGTTTATATATCTGCCTTTTTGACAGTACTATACCCTTTTGATTATTGTAGCTTCATAAGGTTTGAAATCAGAAAATGTACATCTTTTAGCTGTGTTCTTTTTTGAGATTGTTTTGTTTGTTTAGAGTTCATATTTCATGTTAGGATAGATTTTTTTCTGAAAAAATAAATGTGTGATAGTTTCACCTTAAAAAAAAATAAATGGGATGAGTGGAAAAATACATAATCTCATGTTAATTCTTTAATCAGAATGATCAATATTAGGGAGAACTTTAGACTCTGAGCTCTTTCCTAGTTCCTCTTTATTTCTGTCTCACTTTCTCTATACCTTCTGTTCACTTGAGAATTCAAAATGATAAAATGCTTCATCAGGTGAGTTAGATAGCTATGTCATATGTGGAAGGGAATTGCTATAACCAGCAATGTATGAGTGTGTTTGTACTCCTGCATTGCCTGCATCTTAAAATATCACTTAAAAACATTTTGAAAATGTTATAGATTTGGAGCTTATAGTGGTTTTAATGTATGTAACTCTGAGCTTAATGATATTGACCTCTTTGTTATATGCCTATTGGCTATTTCTGTTTCTTTCCTATGAATTGCGTTTTCATGTTCTTTAACATTTTTTAATTGGGCATCCACATTTTTGTTGTTGATTTATAGCAATTCTCAATCTATAAATAGCATTTATCTGTCCTATTTTTCAAATAGCTCTTCTCAGTTTTATGATTTTAGTTTTAAATTTCTTTCTTATAGTAGATAAGTGGAAGAAGACCTTTCTCATTCCAAGATCATTTAAACATTTGGCTAGATTTGCCCCTAATGAGATTCCATTTTTTCTCAATCTTTAAAACTTTGGTCAATATGAAATGACCTTTGAGATCTAATTTGTAGTAATATCTAACTTTGTTTCCCTAACTAGTTAGCTATTTATTCTAACACTACCTGTGAACAATCCATCCACATTTTACCGTCTGAAAATGTCGTAGTAATATGATTTTTTGACAAAGGAATCTATTTTTTCTCGGTGATATTATTTTATCTTGACATTATTTTAATGAACTTTATTTTACCAAAGTAATATATACATATATATTTTTAAATAGCATACAAGGAATAAAATATGAATAATAGTTCCATGTCCTAATCCTTCATTTATGCTAGAGATGAATTCCTACAACTCCTTTATGAATTTTCAAATAAATATCCATCCTTCCTTCCTAAAACAAACCAGTGTTATTTCCAAGTACATACACATACTTCCAATTGTATCACCTGCTTGCTCCAGCTCCTTGATGTAATCCTCAAATAGCCTTAAGTCATGCTTCCATCAATGAAGAGCCTGAATGATAACAGAGCTTCAGGCATATTATCTTTCTCTCTGTCACTCTACCTTGCAGAATTCCTGATCATTTTCTTACTTATACAGACCTGCTCATATGCTCTGGAATTTAAAATTTTGATCTTTCATATCAAGTACTCCATTCCATCTCAGCCACCCACTTTGTCATAACATAAAATAATATCCATATCTATCTACCTAGATATAGTTATTTCCATATCTATGTATTCATTTATCTCTATCTGCCTGTATATACAATATACATTTGTATACTACAAATCATATAACATGAAAATTCTAGATACATATGTAGAGATTGATATAGATAGCTATCTATAGCCATCTGTAGTTGTCTATCTATACACATCTCACTATATCTCAGCTATGGTAACTTATTTTCTTGTACTGGAGGTTAAACACAGAGGCATTCTACCTCTGAGAATCAACCTCAGAGTTTTTTATTTTTATTTTTATAACAGGACTCTGTTAGGTTTCTAAGAGTCAGCTTTCTCAGTCTCCCAAGTACATGGATCACAAATATGTACCAATTCATGCTATAAATATTTTCTGATCACTTTTATATTATTTGTACTGGGGATTGAACTTAGGGGGATTCTAACTCTGAGCTACACCCCTGACCCTATTTTAATTTTTTGTTTTGAAACAATCATTTTGTTTTTATTTCCTAAAACATAGGAAAAGGTTTGAATAAATTCAAAACAGATTAATGAGCACTATGTTGCTGAGAGTCTTACTAAGTTGCTGAGGCCGGTCTTGAACCTGTGATCCTCCTGTCTCAGCTTACCAAGTACTGTGATTACAGGCATGTACCATTATGCCTAGTTATTTCTGGTCACTTTCTACTTTTATTAAATAATATGCCTTGGAGATGCTTCCATAGTGATTTAGAAATATTGATATCAGTCTTTTTAGCGTGTGTAGCATGCTGTATAGTAAGGATGTGAGGCAGTGGGTGTTTTTGGTTTTAATCCTTTCTCTATTAATTGACACAATAGGAAGTGATAACAAGAGATGGAGTGACATAAAAATAAGATTCTGGAGGTAGAACCATTATGGAAGATCTCAAAGTCTGTAATCTATCTACTTCTGTACCCATATTTACATACTCGAAAACATAGGAAAAGATCTGGAGGAATTCACAGTAAATTAATGATTACCTCTGATAAGAAGAGGATGATTGTGATATTCCAGAAGAAGGCCAAACTCAAGAATAAGTCTAGTTTCTACAACACATGATTTTTAAGACCATTAGAATATATATTAATGTGCTACTTTTATAATTAAAATTAAGTTAATGCTTTATTAACTTTACTTCCTGTCCTCTTCCTCAAAATAATACCAGCTATATACCTGCACATATTTAACACTATACACATGCTAGTTGTTATTGTTGTTGTTACTATTATGTTTTCATGTGACTCAGGATCTAACCCAATTCTCAGGTTTTTTAGGAACGAAATGTGCCACCTCATCGTATTGTTTTGTTTCTTTTGTGCATTTCGTTTTGGTCCAAGCAGAAGTTGTTAGGATGGTTTGGCCCAGAGTCCTTTCCTATACCCAAGTCATTTCCCTTGCAAGAATCAAGTCACCAGTTTACTGGCTTTTCTACAACTTCTGGGTTTTTTTTTTTTTTTGTATCACATCTTGCATGAGCATGGCACTCCCTCTTTGTATCTTTTCCATTTGCATTTCTCCATTATCTTATTATTTTGATCATTTCAACTGGGATTTATTAGGACATAGTAATTAAATACATGTCCAGATTCTCGTTCTGGGCCAGAAATGACCTCTCTTTTCTTTTAATCCCTAATTATTATCTTGCTCTGCTCAAGAACACCTTCCTCCTAATCACCCTTGCCACCATCCCTGCACTTGCCTTTAACTACGAGTTCTTCATTCCCCTTCCCCTTTCACCCTAAATAAGTAAAGGTGCATAAAGATTTCAGACATTTTATATTAGGAAAGGGATATATGCAAATACTATCAAAAGCACATTCAAAATAAAGAACCTAATTAACATCTAAGAAGAAATCTCTCACCTGTCTAGTTCTGTGCCAAGATAAATCAATCAGTGGTTAGAGCAGGAAATTAGAAGGATCAGTCTGAAACCCAACTCTGCCTTCTTCTCCAGTTATAATAACTCCTGTCTCTAGGTGAGTTGTGCTTCACTAAAATTAAATTTTAGTAGGTACAAGCAATAAGTATTTAATTCATATATGTAAAAGAAAAAGAGCAATTTATTATTGATAAAATGTATTTTCCTCTTAATCACTCACTGACATTGCTAATGAAACACTTTGGACTGAATCTTAAATAAAAATCACTTTCAAAGAGGCAGCTTTAGAATAGAACAGCATTTTCAGCAGTGAAGAACTCCATAGAAGAATTACTTGAGATCTGAAACATAAAGTCACTGGGGAGAAAATTTCCCAAGTTATTTGACTCCTCAATCATCATAATCAGAAAGGTAAATTTGTGCAGGGATCAAATCCAAAGCCACACAAAGTCCTCAATTTGATTGACCAGATAAAGAAACCACATGGTTCCACATATCTAAGTCTCTTTGCCCCCAAAGGAGTAGAAACTGTATATTGTTCTAAGATTTAAAATTTCCTAACACTACGTGGAAACATAGTGAAATAGTCTTGTAAAAACGTGTTTGGTTTAGAAATGTTATTTCAAAACAGTGTGACATTTTGCTTATGAAGTTTGCCAAGGTCAAAGGACCTTTTTAAGCACTCGTTCTCTTTCTCTTTTTTTCTTTTCCTGCTATAACTCAATAAAAAGTTCCTCGTCTGCTAGTAGGTTTTCATGTTTAATTTCATTTGGGCTTCTGTATTAACAGGAGGGCATTTTTACCAGAAAAACTAGTTTTCTATAAACTCTATACAGCCATGCACCTTGTAACAATGTTTTGTCCAAAGATAGACCACATATACAATGAGGTCTCCCATAAGAACAGAATGAAACTGAAATATTATTGTCATCAAAAGACATCATAGATGCTGGGTGTGGTGGCATACGTTTGTAGTCCCAGCATTTGGGAACTACGGGAGGATCGTGGTTCGTGGACAGCCTCAGCTACTTAGTGTGGCCCTCTGCAATTTGGTGAGATCTTGTTTCAAAATAAAGAATAAGCCAGGCGTGCTGACCCACGCTTGTAATCCCTGCGCTTGGGAGGCAGAGACAGGAAGATCGCACAGGTTTGAAGCCAGCCTCTCAGCTACTGAGTGAGGCTCTCAGCGACTTAGTAAGACCCTATTTCCAAATAAAAGTATAAAATAGGTTTGGGAGTATATCCCAGAGGTAGAAAAGCCCCTGAGTTCCACCCCCAGTACCACACACACCAAAAAAAGAATAATAAAGGGCCAGGCATGATGGTGCACGTTTGTAATCCCAGCATTCAGTAGGGAATAAAAAATAAGGCAGGAGGTGTAGCTCGGAGGTCAAATGCCCCTAGGTTCCATTCCCAGACCTGCCAAAATAATAATAAATAGGGCTGGGGGTGTAGCTTGGAGGTAGAATGCCCCCGGGTTCCATCCCCAGTACTGAAAAAAAAAATGATATCATAGCCTTCATATTTTCATAGTGCGATGCATTACTCACACATCTGTGGTGATTTTGTTGTAAACTTACTGTGCTGCCAGTCATATAAAAGTACATGCACAGTTATGTGAAGTGCATAATACTTATTGATAATAAATGACTTACTCATTTATATATTTACTGTATTATTCTTTTTATTCTTATTTTAGAGTGCAGTTGTACTTATAAAAATTGTTTATGATGACACAGCATGTTGTGTTATGCCTCCTATATCTCATGTTTACAAGTTTTGACTGCATCAAAGGCAATTTTAAGTAATGGACCTGTGCCACATTGGTTTGTGCAAATACACACTATGATGTTTGCACAATAGAACTGGCTAATGACCTACCTCAAAGAGTATATACATGTCATTAAGTGTATCGTGTCTGTATGCTCATAGCCATATCTATGTCTAGATGTTTTAATAATCAGTTCTAACCATGAATGCTTTAGAATTGGGTTGAGTAGGATCAGGCATCTGTCTGTCAGAAACGTCAGCCAAATCTGATCTCGTTTCGCAAGTTCCCTGATGACAGAGTTGACCTAGACTCTGAACTCCATTTGTTGCATATTTTTAGAGACTAACTAGACAGATATTCTGAGGTTTGTAAAAATTCCAAAGGGTCTTCTGCGACTATGAAAAGCCCATGGAAAGGAGGCGGAAGAGTGAGTAACTGAAATCCCTGCTTTTTAAACCTTGCTTAGGATTAAAGGGAATTACAGGTTTACTGTTCACTGAAGAGAAACAAATGCCCCATTACACAGAAGGGATTAGGGCCTGAGGAGCATTTATACCTTGGAAATGAGGTTTTCCTTTTGCCTTGGAGCACAGAGCTAGGACACATAGACTGCATTATAACAGAGCCCTTTCTCTGAATTGGAATTACCAAATGAATGCTATCCAGGGGAGATCATGCTTTAGAACCTCCGAGTAATCATGGAAATTAAAATCTTAATCCCCAAAAAGACTCAAAAATGTTGTATTCCCTCTTCCCCTCTCTCATCCCTCCCATTTAGGTCACCTTATTTGCTCATTTATGGTTTCTCCTTTTTCCTCCAGAGTTTATCCTATGACCCTTTTCCTCCCTTGCTTCTGCATATTAGGAAGAGCATACAATTCCTTACTTTTTGTGGCTGACTTATCTCACTTAGCATAATGTTCTCCAGATCCATTCATTTCCCCACAAATGATGTAATTTTGTTCTTCTTTATGGCTGAGTAAAATTCCATTGTGTACATATCCCTAGTTTTGTAATACATTGTTGATGGACATCTGTCTGGTTCCATAGTTTGGCAACTATGAATTGTGCAGCTATGAACATAGATATGTAAGCATTAGTTTGGTAAACATATCAGTCAGTAAGCCAAACATGAGAAGGAAAACAGAGGGTGTAGGAAATGGAGTGGGAATTGTGGAAGGGCAAATAAGTGATGTGTGCATGTATGCCTCGTACCCCATTAAAATATAAGACTACAGTGTACCAATAAAAATAAAAAATAAATATTGTCTCAGAGTGAATCTGAGAAAATATTCTTACCATTCAAGGAGCATCCTCCTGAATCTTTCTATTTCATGCTCTGGGACAGACTCAGGTGATAATACAGAAAGAAAAGTCCAGTTTCTATGATGACCTGGCTGAGAAGCACATGCCTTTTTTGAAAGGCAGGGCTGACACGGAGTTGGTAACACCAGGGGAGCATCCAAAGTGGGGTGTGTGACTGTGGACTCATTTTGTGAATGTTCTCTCACTGTCTCTAGCTCATGACTAGGTATTAACACAGGAGTGGAGGAATGAGGAGAAGCAAGCCAAGATCATTGTTGTGTTTTCAGAATTTATAGAATCTGTGTATGTTCACATTACCACAATTTAAAATAAAGGGTAAAGGAAGTTTATAATCTATCGGTACTGTCCCACATTTTAAACCACCTTTAGAGTGTGCCTTTAAGGTTGATTGCTAAAGGGATCATAAAAAGAATAAAGCAGAAAAAATAAAAATTGACAGGTGAGTAGAATTTTCAAATATAATTTATCTAGCTAATAATAAACATTTTGAGTACACACACATGCACACACACACACACACACACACACACACACACACACACACACATATATATATATATATATCAAGGCACTATGTAAGACACATAAAGATGATAAAGAGAAATCACATGTAAATTCTGCCTAGAGTATTTATTCTCATAGAGCACATAATGCAAACAAACAAGTAATATCTGCATATATGCAGATAATAATGCATATAAACAAATAGTCCTGTAAAGTAGATGGTGACAAATGACATCAGAAAAATATAAATAATATTTCCTGGGATTCCATAAACTAGATTATCTATTGGGCATGGAGGGGCCTTTAATCTGGTCCATGAGGAATATAACCTTTGGCCTCGCCCAGACAGAACATGAGAGGGTGGTATTTATTAAATTCAGGACAACTGCAAAATGGATGGAAGAAACCTTTGTTCTTTCTTAGCATCATTCTCTACACTTTTCTAAATGATTGACTCTATAATTTGACAAACTAACTCATGCTCATGCATCACTGGCTCATCAGGGTGAAATCGCACTTTGCCAGCTACTTGTATTTTCACACGCTTGGATTCTTATTGCTGTAAAAACAACTATTCATGATACAAATGACTACTCAGATACAACCAGAAATAAAAATCCATGGAAATTTATTCCTCTTTTCCCACTTTGCTTTCTAACCTTTATTTTCACCTTTCATTTAGGTTGAGAGCTTCTGGGCAGCCCCTGACTTGCTAGCCTTGCTTCCTAATGACAACACAAAATCTAGAATAGGCCTAAAGATTACTGCGCTAGCTGCGAGCTAACTCCAGTGGTCTGTGGATCAACAGCTCCAGCTGGGAGAACTAACAAATGAGGTGATTGCCAGTGCTTTTATTTTATTATTTTATCTTTTATTTTATTTTATTCAAAGGGCTGGAGACCAAACCTAATGTCTCTGTGCATGCTAGGCAAGTGCTCTACCACTGAGCTATGTATACCCCTGGCTACTAGACTTGTTTTAAAACTGTGGACAAGTACTAAGAATTGATATTGTTATTCAAAAAAAGCTCAAACTGGGGCATTAAATAGAGAAGGGGAGTAAAGATGACATGCAAAACATGAGACTTCTATGATTCTGTGAGAGAAGAGTCAGAGAGTGTAGGATAAATGGTACAAGGACCTGTTTTTTGGGCAGAAGAAGCCCATGTGTGGGGGACAGGATAGACTTGGACATGTCACACAATTCCATTGGGCTTCACTTAATCACTGTGGATCTAGCGAAGGCGAAAGGAAGATAATGCAGCCCTAAGTACTGGGGACAGGAGTGAAATGTGGTTTCAGATACACTTAGGGACTGTTTGGTTAGTTAAGCAGAATGAAAATATTAATAAACGATAAACCAGTGCTTTCCCTCTTCTGTGTATCCAGTTGCCCTGGCAACCCGAGAAAGGACACTGGTTTCTTTGAGAGGGCTCTCATACATCCTTATGTTGGCAATATTTTCATGTTGGATGCTGTGTTTTGTCAGGTTTCAGCACATGGCTGTCTCATGCCTTTTTTGTTTGTTTGTTTGTTTGTTTTTCTCAACATATAGAGGATTCTAACCCTATTCTCTCTGGCAAACACTGTTTATTTTCTCTTCAACACTTTTCTCATTAACAGATGTCTGGTCCTGTTTGGACAGCAGCATGCCTGGGCCCAGGATCTCAACTATGATGGGTCTAAGTTTTAGGCAAACATGAATGTCCTTTTCTCCTTGCCAGAGATTGGTCTAAGGGTTAGAGCATATGAGGTGGAACTGGCCAATGCCCTGGGAAGGGAAATGCCCTGAGGTCACTAAGAAAAACTTTAATCCATGATAAGTGGTATGAGTGTCAGAAGGAAAAAAATTTTACTCTAATCTTCTTTCCTATTTGAGGATGTGATTGTGATTCTTAAAGTTATATATATATATATATATATCGCTCTCTTGAAAAGAAGCATAGTTAACACATTGAAGACAGAAGAGCAAAAAGATAAAATGTCACTGAAAAAATTATAAGGCCATACATGTGGCTTCTTGTTTAGTAAACAACACGTACTTTTGTACTCGCTATTATTTGGTTATCCTGTTTCTTGTAGTTAATGCGATCTATAAAGTATACTGAGCTGTTTGGTGAGGAGCTATATAAGTTGTGGGTTTACAGGGAAATTAAAAAGCATGGCCACCAAGATGATAGCAA
Source organism: Muscardinus avellanarius (assembly GCF_963383645.1). Lineage (NCBI taxonomy): Eukaryota > Metazoa > Chordata > Mammalia > Rodentia > Gliridae > Muscardinus > Muscardinus avellanarius. The sequence goes on along the minus strand of NC_137787.1, from coordinate 132,195,070 downwards.
AGATACAACGGCAGTTGTTTCTGGAGGCAGATCACTGCCTTTCATCTTTTGCAGTGAAGACCACAGCTTTCAGTTCTTCGCTTTTTAAAGCAGCTAGGCTTCATCTCACAGTGGATCGGCATGGACCATTATGTTTTGCTTCGCAGTATGGAAATGGAACCCCAGGTTTTGCATATACTAGGCAAGCTCTCTACCACTGAATTACAGTTCCTCCCCTGCTGTATATCTTAATGATGATCATTTATTGAATGCCCAACATGTGTGAAGCACTATGATTAAGACTTCACATGAAATATACAGTCACCAAATAACCCCTGATCACCTGCAGTGTACCCTGGTACAGCAAGTGTCAAAGAAATGAAATAGACAGATATTTTCCCCCTCCACTCAGGAAGCTTTTAGCTTCACATTCCTTATCTACTTTGAGCCTCCAGAGTCTTCTGGATGTAGGTATCATAATCAACATTACTATATAGATGAGGAAACTGAGGCTGATATCATTTAAATACTCATGCAAAGATAGGGATAAGAGGTGTAGCTTCCAGATTGTCCTAGTTCCAGACCCTGTGCCATCTACTCTGCTCTTTTGAGCCCTGTTTCTTTATTCTTCTCCTCATGTTTGCCCATTGAGGATGAGGATGGTTTATTATTCCTCTTTGGTGCTCCTATACCATCTAGTGTGTTGAGTAGTGTCTTTGCAGAGCAATAAGTGCTGAGGTTAAATGAAACAGAAGTCAAGGTTCTAGCAATGTCCCTCCCTAGAGGCCTGACCCAGAGTTCTGGTCAGAGTTTCTTTGTGATGAGGTAGGGTCTCTCCCAGAGTGAAGCATTTGTCCCCACTCTCTAGAATAGAAGACAATATGTCTATTCTATCTCACAGCTTCTGAGATTTCATTGGTTCATCTGTTCCTGAGCCTAAGAAGCAAGATTAATATCCATTTTAAGTTCAATTGATTAGATAGTGTCACTAAATCTCATGTTCGTTCCTCCTTCAAATGTGCACCGCTGCACTCTTAATGTTCTTTCATGTTCTGCTACAACACATTAAGGGCAAGATTGGTGGTATTTGTTTGGAATCAGACACCTGTTATCAATTTGGAGCATGGCTTATATATCCTGCTTCAAAATGTCCAGGGGCCAATGGAGATGAATGAGGCATGGTTAATGTCCCTGCTGCTCTGTCCAGCTCTTTAACATAGAAAATCATGGAGAAACACCTTTCTAAATGTAGCCTTATTGCACCATTATGAGAGAGTCATCCTTAACAAAGTCTGGCTTTTGTCATCATCACTTTCATAGGACTTTAGCCACATTTCCTTCTCCCCTCTCAACTTTGACAGCATGGAAATCCCAGTCTCTCTAGTTGATAGATGGAAAAGCTGAGGGCGAGTTCTAATAGAATCAAACGTCATGCAAAAATGCAGATCTGTCCAAGAATGAAAACATTCAAGGAAGAATGTGAGGCAACCATTTAACAACTATTGTTGTGTTACTGTCCAGCAACAATCTTCTATGCTAGGGCAACCAAATGAGCACACAGATTTTCTATCTTTAGGGGATTTATATTTGGAGGTAAGTCCTGACTGGAATTCAGGCTCCAACTGTGATAACCCTTTTCATAAGGAACACCAAGACACTCAGAAGGGGTGCTTTTTCCAGTTTGGAAGCTCAAGAAAACTTTCCAGAAGTTTCCAGACTACAGGTATGGAGATGGTATGCACAGAAAACCAGAGGTAAAAGAGTATGACACTTGAGGAGAAATAGGGTTCAGGAGTAAACAATAAAATCAGAGTGTGGGAAGGTTGATTGATGATTAAGAACAAATGTGAGCCAGATGTGGCGGTACGCACCTGTAATTCCAGTACATAGGAGGCTGAGACAGGAGGATCACGGTTTTGAACCCACCCTCAGAAACTTAACAACATCTTTGGCAACTTACCTAAACCTGTTTTAAAATAAAAAGTAAAATAGGACTGTGTTATAACTCAGAGGCAGAATGCCCATAGGTTCAACCTCCAGTGCCCTAAATTAAACCAAAAAAATAAAATAAAATTAGAATCCAGGATTATTGGACACTGGTGCAATCGAATATATTACTCTTGAACTCATAGATATCAACTTTTTAAATTTAAAATTTATAATTTAATTTTCCATAGTACAGATTAAATTTGGCTCCATAGTCTTTCACACTCCTTCCATAGAAAAGTGTAGCCTACATACCATCTCTTTGAATCTGAAAAGTGCCTATGATTGTGTGGCTGTAACATACAATGAGAAGAGACCCTATCACAACTCACTGGCCTGAAATTCAATAGACTGTAGGTTCTGTTTCTTGTCTCATGAAACTTTTGCTTTTGGAATCAAGGACTCCTGCTGTGAGGGAGCCTAGGCCAATTGCTCATGATGAGATTCATTGAAGGACAAATAGCACTTTAACTGACCATTCCAGTTAAACTCTCATCTGACAGCCAGAACCTACTTGCCACCATGTGATAGAGGCATTTTGGAAAAGAATCCTCCAGACCCAGCCAAGCCAGCCCGGTGACTGCCACCTAGAGTGGATAGAAGCAATAGCCAAGCCTGGCCAAACTTCAGATTAGTGGTTCAAGCCACTGAGTTCAGGAAAATTTGTCCTGCAGCAGTGGTTAAATGGAGCGAGTACTTGAAGTAACCATACAGGTTTCTTGACAAGCAGTGCAAAAAAAAGTTGCACTGATGACCTCACAGGCACATCAGAACAAGTTCATCGGTGGTGGTATCCTCCCTCTGTTCTTGCGGGGGTCACATAGCAAATGAAAACAGTTATGAAGGAAGATGAGACTGAGAGGAGGGTGTCAGAAAACAACTCTGCCAGATGCTGTTTTTCAGTTTCTCCATTATGATCAGCTAAATAATAGTCTCAGCTGAGATGAACACATGTTCTCAATTAGAACCTATTGATAATAATTGGGAGCCACTGTCCATGCCAGCCTGATCTCTACTAATTGCTACTAAGAGTCCAAGAGATCTGATGAGAACATGAGAGATGTCCAAGAATTAAGCAGAGAACATTTTAAAAGCCACTTTTTTGTACACATAGCCTTTCAAACCACTATCACCTACCTCCCAAAGCATTCGGAATTAACTAATTATAGACCAATAAAAAATACTATTTGCATCAGTTAATAAGAATGCCATTTTTATTTTTATTTTTTTTATTTTTATTTTTTTAGTGGTACTGGGGTTCCTGAAAGCCCTTCTACCTCTGGGCTACACTCCCAGACCTACTTTTTATATATTTTTATTTGGAAACAGGGTCTCTTAAGCCAGAGCGGCTGGCTTCGAAACTGTGCGATCCTCCTGTCTCCGCCTCCCAAGGGCGGATATTACAAGCGTGCGCCACCACGCCCGGCAAGAATGCTATTTTTAATGGAAGAAAAATCAATATAAAAATGTAATGAGCAAATAAACAATGACTGTTGGAAATTTGGTTTGTTTCTATGACAATCATTGTCCTAGTCACCCAGAGTTAAGATCTGGGTGAAAATTCCGAAAACTGTTGTAAAAATGTGAATTGAGACTCTTTTTCCTCTGCTCTCTTCTTTTCATTTCCAATTTCACTTACCTACTTCAGTATCTCAACACCTAAACTACTGCATGCACCCCTAATTCTTCTCCCTAGTTCCAATTTCTCTACTTTCCTAGTTAACTTGATGGATTTCAGATTCATTATTGTTTCTGTCTCTTCCCTGTTTCAAAACCTTCAATTGCTTCTTGTATCTTTGAATAAAGTCACACTTACCATGGCTCCCAGGCCACATACAGAAACATGAGTCCTAAAGCCAAGCCATGTGCAAGGTAAAAGCCGCAGAGGAGGCGAAGAGTGGTCCTGGGGCCAGAACCGAATGGTGGGACCACGATGCTCTCCTGGGTGGCTGTCTGCTCTAAGCTAATCTGCTGGTCTGGAGAGAAAAACAAAGCCAAACTTTCCCAAGACAGAGAGTAAATAGGAGGGAGGCAACTTCCCTGATAATTTGATGAGTTTCTTTCAGGCGATGAGTCCACAGCCTCTATTAGGGTTTTTGCAGCTGAAGGAGCAGCCACAATAGGTAAATATCTAGAAAATAGGTCCCTGTCCTTCTGCTAGGTTTAGCTCAAGTGGGTGCAATTTGAAAGGAGGGAAAGGAAGAATTCATACTGTTGTGGGAGAGAATGCTAAGTACTTTCTGAAATGCTCATGCTGTTTGGTGTTGCCCAGGCCCGCTAATTAAGACAGAAAAGGAGGAATGTGTTCCTCCTTCAGTGCTCACCAGAGAAGTTTAGACTCCTGGGATGGATTTAGCCTGGATACAACCCATGAGATCTGCTATGCGATATTTCTTTTTTAATTCAATGTCAAGATTCTGAAAATCTGGACTTATCATCTAGAAAACTCCAGAATCTCCATCTTCCTTAATAAAAACAACTGAGGAGGTATAAATCATTGTATCCACATCATCAAAACACCAGAACTGGCTGTCTCATTAGCACAGGGTTTCACATCCTCCATCCTGCCCTGCTCTTCATTCATTTGTGTACTGCCTCAAGAAGCACTCCAGTTCACCACCCTGGGTGTATGCTGTTCAGTCTGTAGGGATGTAGGTTTGCCTTTGGGAAGGCTGTGTGTAAGTGTGTGTGTGTGTGTGTGTGTGTGTGTGTGTGTGTGTGTGTGTGTGTGTGTGTGTGAAGGAGAGAATGAGCCCATGAGCACTCAGTCAGTTCGGTAGGGGTCCAACTGACTCGTGCTCAAGGTCACTCTTATTGCTGATTTTGTTTTGGGGTGTGTGTGTGTGTGTGTGTGTGTGTGTTACTAAAGATTAAACCCAGGGACATTCTACCTCCAAGCTATACCCCCGGCCCTATTTATTTCTTATTTTTGAAGCAGGGTCTCAGGAAGTTGCTGAGGATGCCTGCAAACGTGTAACTGAACTTGAATTTTGAATGATCTTTAACCTTCCAGAGCTCCTTAACTCTCACTCCTGTGTTAGTTTTTCAGCTAATATCATTTGGGGCCTCATTTGTTCTCATTTATTTCCCTTTAACACATGTGACCCTTCTTTTTCTGAGCAGACACTGCTCAGAAACTAGACTCACACCTATTTCCCAGAAGAATTTTGGCTTCCCCAAGGGTCTTCCTTCTAATTCAAGTAGAAAATGGAAGCTTATGTTTTTTCATTCTTCTAAGTGTTTCTGGACCACTGTTCCCTGAGTATCTTTCTTTATGTATTCATTCTGTCAACATTTCAGCTGTTGAAATGTGTAACATCTTTTTACATGACACTACCTGTAACTGAGTGACCAGATACAAGAATTAAAATATATCATAACTATGTGCTGGACACTTTTCTGTTTTAATTGCACATATTACTTGCTAGAGTGCTTTTAACATCAGGCTCAGAGAGCTTAAAAACCTTCCTAGTCAGCAAGAGACAGAACTAGGATTCCACCCATGTCTCACTGAGAGCCATACCTAGACACTATTTATGGTCATAGTTTTCCTAGCAGTAATTTGAAGGGGGTGTATTAGAAATTCTTTAAAGAAGTAGGGCATGGTGGTGCATGCCTGTAATACCAGTACTTGGGAGACTAAGAAAGAAGGATCCCAGGTTCAAGGCCAGTCTCAGTAACTTAGCTAAGCACTCAGCAACTTAGTGAGACTGTTTCATAATAAAAAATAAAATAGGTCTGAGGATGTAGCTCAGAAGTAGAACTGCAATATTAAAAATGAAAACTTTTGCCACATTTTAAAGTCTTAACTTGAAATTATAAAATATGTTCTATAAGCTTTTAGGTAAATACTGTAGATTTTTTTAAACTTAATCTTTGTATATTGCACATTGTTCAATCCCCAGTGCAACAATATAAAAGAGGGAAAGAAAAAAAGAAAAAGAAAAAGGAAGAGAAAAAAGACAAGACAAGACAGAACAAGAAAGGTCTTTAAAACTTTTCCTTTGACAACACACCAGTTGACTGGGTCCTTGCACTCCATCCTATCGGAAATTCAGTGGAAATATTTAAGACCATATCAAAGACAAACAATCCAGAAAGGCCTCAGGCGCACAGTTTTTCTCCTCTTTAATCTTCAGCTGGCTAACATTCTCTTTGGCTTCTTTCTCACCAACCTTCTTCGGGTCCTCTTTGTTGATACCTACTTTGATTTTCTCGTTATTTCTTATAGTGCCATTTAAAGTGAAAGCAAACAAATTCTCACCTGCATAACTGCTGTAAGAAATAAGAAGTTTCTATTAAAGAAGGATGTATTTGAACCTGGAAATTTCTTCCCCTAGCTCTCAGAATAGACAAATGATATTTTTATCTTACTATCATTGATGTGACCAGCTGTCACAACCTGGAAAGAGTAGCGGTAGCTGTTCATTTGCGTTGAAACAAATTGTATTTGTTAACTGGGATGGCCACAATAAAGTTCCATCAATTATGTCACTACAGAAATTAATTTTATGTTTCTGGAGAATACAAACCTATGCTGGAGATGCTCCCAGGGTCAATTTCAGTGAGATCTCTGTCTTTGGTTTACACATAGCTAAAGCCTTGCTGTGTCCTCACAGAGCCTTTTCTCTGCATCTGTGCACAACACTGGTATCTTCCTCTTTTTATAAGCACACCAGTACTATTTTCATTAGGGTCCCACCCTTTAAAACTAATTTCTCCTTAATTCCCTCTGTCTCCATATACCATCATGTTGAGGGTTAAGGATTCAACATAGCAATGTGAGGTAAGGCAAAATTCAGTGCATAACGTAAAGTATAGTGGACTATACCTGGTATGTATGTAGACTCAACCTACTATATATGTTTGTTGTATGTACTATGTATATTTACAACCTACTATGCAAATTCTAAGTATGTGGACTCAACCTACTATGGAGAGAAATTTTTTTTAAATTGCATCTCTAGGGAACTGTACTGACATTTTTCTTGTCACTAGTTCTTAAACAATAGAGTAAAACAATTATTTTCATAGTATTCACATTGCACTATATATTTTAATGAATCTAGAGATTATTTAAAATATACAGAAGGATGTGCATAGGCTTTATGCAAATACTACAGCATTTTTCTTTTGGTGGTACTGGGGTTCCTGGAAGCCCTTCTACCTCTAGGCTACACTCCCAGACCTATTTTATACTTATTTATTTGGAAACAGGGTCTCTTAAGCCAGCGCAGCTGGCTTCACGCCTGCGTGATCCTCCTGTCTCCGCCTCCCAAGCGCGGGGATTACGCCCAGGCTACACCATTTTGTATAAGGAACTTGAGCATCTGTAGAATTCGGTGCTGTCGAGGAAGTCCTGGAATCATTTCCCCATGGATTTTGAAAGAAGACTGGACTTAGCTCAGCGCTTGCTAAAGATAAAATGTTACTTTCTATGTCTTCATAGACAAGGTTAAATGAAGAGAATAATAAATTACAATATTAAGAAATTTAAATATTGCCTCATTTCTAAGTCTTAACTTTGAAATTATAAAGCATGTCCCATAAACTTGCAAGTAAAAATCGCAGGTTTCTTTCAAACTTAATCTGTGTATGTTGCATATTGTTTAAATTTATGATGTCTAAATTGCTGTGAGGTGAATATTTTTTTTAAAAAAAGCTACATGGAAAAACTTATTGATTCAGAAAGAAATTTAATATCTGATGACTGCTCACTAAACTCATTTTCCCGTAAACTCATTTAGACAGAGATTCACTACTGATACATGCAAAGAGGCAATTTCCAAGTCTCCTTAATTAAAATATTCTATCAAAGGATTTTTCATCATAAGAAATTTTACTTTAATATAATATATTTAATTTAATATAATATGTTAAGGAAAACAAAAGGTTTATTCAAATACTTTACTTAAGCTTCACATATTTTTTAAGTTTAAAATAAGTTGATTTATAAGATTGGGCCTCAGAGCCTTTCCAGAGAACACATCCATCTTTCATGGGACTCAAGGGGCTTACATATCTCTGAGCACAGAATCTTGAGATCCTTAATCTCACCCATTGCTGGTAGGAAGGGAAGATCCACTTCTCAAAAATCTCCAAATCAGTGGGGCGTGGTAGTGAACACTTGTAATCCCAGTGTTTGGGAGGCTGAGGCAACCTCAGCTGCTTACTGAGGCCCTATGCAACTCAGTGAGACTATGTTTTATTTTTTATTTATTTATTTTTTTGTAAGCTTTAATTTTATTTTTGAGGTATCATATTTTTTTTATTGGTGCACTGTATTCATACATCATAGTAGGATACATACTTTTGTAGACATACATGCACACTTTTCCCAGTCAGCCCCCACCCAATCCCCACCCCATTCTCTCCCTATCCCTCCCTCCCATGCTTGGCTTAGTAGTTGACATCTAGTATTATGGCAATTTATCTAAAATTAAAAATGATAATCTCACATAACAGTTTCATTTGTCTGATACCAAGCTTTTGATGACTTAAAGATAACATTTCAATATTTCTTTTTGCTTTCTTTCTTACCAGAGAATATTTTTTTCTATTTTTTAGGTGTAACTATCATATATTTATATATTTATTTTTCAGAAAAAATTCTATCCTAATATGGAATATGGACTCTACGTACCCAAAATGATCTTGAAAAAGAACAAAGCTAGAAGATATATATTTTCTGATTTCAAACCATATAAAGCTACAATAATTGAAACAGTGTAGTACTATTCTAAAGGCAGATATATAAACCATTGGAGTTAAATAAAAGCCTAGAGCTAAATTCTTCCCTATATTGTCACATTATTTTTGACAAGGTTTCCACGAACATTTAGTGGTGGAAATATTAATCTTTTAACTAAATATTGTTAAAAAATAATAATTACATGGAAAAGATTAAAATTGGACCCTTACCTAATCCCATATACAAATATTAACTCAAAATAGATAATAGACCTAAATATAAATCTTAAGACTATAAACTTTCAGGAGAAAATATGGGTCATTAAACCTCACAACATTGAAATTGGCAGTGATTTCTTGGTTATGATTTCAATGGCACAGGCAACAGAGGAGTATACAAACTCCCTAAAAAAAAAAAATATTGTATATCCAAAGACAATGTAAACAGAGTTAACAGTTACTAATAGAATGGGATAAAATATTTCCAAATGCTATATCTGAAGGTATATTAATATTCCAACTAGAAATCCTAGAAATTAACAACAATAAAGGCAAACAATACCCTTTAGAGATAGGTAAAAGACTAACATAAATAATGAATCTCCACAGATAACCAATCTTAGTTGTCTGTTGGATGGAAAATCTTGTTTCTCTAGTTCTGGAGTGTGTTACCTATTTCTTCTTTGTAGTTAATCTCTTTGAGTATTTTCTCTAGTGCTGGTTTTGAAGACATAAATTCCTTCAGTTTCTGTTTGTCATGGAAGCTTCTTATTTCTCCATCTAATTTGATAGAAAGTTTTGCTGGGTAGGAAATTTTTGGCTAGAAGTTGTTTTCTTTCAGAGTTTGGAATATGTTACTCCAAGCCCTTCTGGCTCTCATAACTTGGTTTGGGAAGTCTGGAGTGATTCTAATTGGTTTGCCTCTGAATGTCTCTTGGCCCTTTGCTTTTGTTGCCTTTAAGATTCTCTGCTTGGCTTCACATTGGTCATTTTGACAATTATGTGGCGTGGGGATCCTCTTCTCCGATCCTGTCTAAAGGGAGTTCTATAAGTTTCCTGGACCTGTGTATCGACCTCTTGCTCTATGTCTGGAAAATTTTCTGCTATTACTTCCTTGAAGAGATTGTTAATCCCTTTGGTTTCACTTTCTTTTCCCTCCTCTATTCCAATTATTCTTAGGTTAGCTCTCTTAAAATGGGCCCATATTTCTTCAATATCAGATTCCTGATGTCGGATATTTTTTTCTAGATTAGAAACTATGCGTTTATTTTTGGTTTGCTCATCTTCTAAGAGTGAGATTCTGTTCTCCATGTGGTCTAATCGGTTGTTTGTGCTTTGAATTGAGGCCTTTACTTCATTAATTGCATCCTTTATCTCTTTTTGGCTCTCTCTGAGTTCTTTTCGAAGCACCTCTATTATTTCTACAGTTATTTTCCTGATTTGATCTTCTAGAAATCTCTGATTTTCTGTTTTATCGGGTTCTGATGTTGTGGGGTTGTGGGCATTCATTGCTCCAGTATTGTTCCTCTTTCCCATGATTTCGGAAGTTTGTGCCTTCTCTGGGTTCTTCCCTTGGGTCACTATGACTTCACTTAAGGTGTTCTGGATCTCAAGTCTGTAGTATCTCAGACCCCACTACTCCTTTACTGGGTTTTATCACAGAGTCTCCGACCCAGAGAGTCGATAGAGGCTGCTTTAGACTGTGGGGGGTGCCAGGTTGCACGTTCTCCTATGGTGTGATATCTCTGCCACCACCCCTCCCCCACTGGGTCAAGTCCCAGGGAGTACAGTACTGGGATTTCTCCTCTGTGGCCCGCAATTTGACTCACTGTTCTTGAGTACGCAGATGTAGCTGTACTGGCCTCCCTGAATTCGGTGCTGCTGCCGCCGGCGGCAATATGGTGCCGCTGCTACGCCCTTGGCTGTGGGGCTGGTGTTTTTCTTCTTGATTTTGATTTCCACTCTGAATCCCTGCAGCGTGTGCTGAGCTCGGCCACTGGGAGCTTTAGATGCTCTCTGCGCGGAGAAATCCCACCTGGCTGTTCCGCAGTCGAGACTATGTTTTAAAATAAAGAAATATATAGAGCTGGGGTTGTAGCCTGGAGGTAGAATGCCCCTGGGTTCTAACCCCAGTATTACACACACACACACACACACACACACACACACACACACACACACATCCAGAAGATCCTCCCTTCTTCTGGTGCTCTTTGCTATGTCTCTGCCTTCTTAGTTCTTACTCCTTCCATCTCTTCTATAATCCAATGAAAGCTAGATGAATTTTTTGCTTCATTTTTAATCTACATTTCCTCCCATTTCGTTTTTATATTTTCTTTTTCTTTACTTATGATCGCTCCTTGACTTCTCTCTTACAGCCTCTGGTGGTGCACAATGACATATAACAGTGACCCCAGTTGGTCAGAATGACCAGCTGTCAAGAGATTACACAGAAACATGTCAACTCCGTGTGTTGTCAGAGGGCAGAGTTCCCTTCTGGAATAAGAGTAAGTCAGTTCTTTTCACAAACCTTGCTTTATGGGTCTCTTGGCCAACAGCACTCTTGTATTTTCTGGGTCACATGGTTTTCATTTTTATATAAGCCTTAGATAAAAATACTTCCATCAACAAAACTGTAATGGGGAGCTACAGTATTTCTTTGGAACAAAAAGTCAAGGGAGTGTAGCTGTGTTTATTATTTATTTTTTGGTTTATTTATTTATTTATTTATTTGTGTGTGCTTGTTTTTTTGGTACTGGAGATTGAACCCAGGGATATTCACCTCTGAACTATACCATTGGGCATTCATCTCTAAGCTTAACCCTCCCCACTCAGTTGCTAATGGCCTCACTAGGTTGGGGAGGCTGGCTTCAAACCTGTGATCCTTCTTGTCTCAGCCTTCCAAGTCCTGGGATTACAGGCATGTGCCACCATAGCCAGCTGAGTGTAACTAATTTTAAATACTTTAAAAAAAAAAAAAGAGCTGCGTGCAAAAGAAATCTTTACCTATCAGTAGCATATCAATTCTTTTTTTCTTTCTAATTTGAAAAAATGACAACTCAATATAACTTGCTTGTGATAATCCAGTGAGAATTACATCTTTAATAATAAAAGTATCATAGTATATTTGGGAGTATAGGGAGGGTTTTACATTTCATCTTACAGGAATTAAAAAATATATCTTGTTGGTATAGTGTTTCTTTGAACAGAATTTTCAGAGATTTTTCCCATTTCTACTTACTAAGAATTCTGAGGAAAACTGTTGTTTTACACTGAGAAGAAAAAAAAAACATTTAAATATCAAATCCCAATATTGTCCTACCACATTCTCTACTATATTGACGCCTAAGAACATAGTCTTGCCTCTAAAACCACTGTGGAGAAGTATTAAAGTTGACATGTTTAAGGGACTTAACTATCTATCTATGAGATAATGTTCCAAGCATTTTGCATAAATTAACTTTAATCCTCACAACAATCTCACACAGTAAGTACTATTATGCCTACTTTGGAGGTGAAAAATAGGGAGGCAAAATTATATAACTGTTAAGTTCCAGAGCCAGTAGAGAAGCTGGCTTCAAAGTCTGAACTATCAGATGGTGATTCCTAGACTTGCCCTACACATGCACACATACTCTCCTAAGTATGTATTCTGTTGCAAAAACAAACTACCTTGCAGTACGTAATTTATAAAAAAAAAAAAAAGATTTAATTTGGCTCCTGTCTGTGGAAGCTGGGGAGGCCTTGGGCTGCTGCAACACACAGCATAAAGTGGAGGGTGAGGGGGTGCATAGGAAAGACACAAAAAACAGGGACAGGCTGGCTGTGCACCTACCACTCTCTCATCAGCTAACCCAGTCCCTGAAAAAGCAATAATCCCTCTTCAAGGTAGGCCCAGACTCCTGATACTGCCACAGTAGTAATCAAATTTTAATGTGAGTATTAGAGGCAACAAACCATATTCAAACCATAGCATGCACGTGCATTAAAAATAGGGGAGAAAGAAGCAATGCTGAAACCTAGAAAATTTAAAGCTTATAAGCCTTTTAAGGGAAAAGAGGACATATTTTGATTAAGACTTCTGCCTTCAAAAGTAGTGAGTACTCTAAGGACCATGGCTACCAAATGCTCTAAGACATGTTTATTCTCAATATAATGAAAGAAATGCAAATTAGAGCTATACAGTTTTATTTGTTTCCTTCATTTTGTTGGCAAAGACACAGATGACTGGGGGAAATGCTTTGTTATGGGCTTGAGGACACAAACACTCTCATTGTGGGTGGGGAAGTATTTGAAGAAGAGCTTTAAAATGTTTAACCCTTCCTAATTGCAGAAACCTTTTAAATCATTTTATTACTTAAAGATTAAAAAGATATGTGTTGAAGCACATTTATCCCTGGGAGGCTTGGAAATGACAAAACATCAGAAGCAACCTAAATATTCATTGTTTGGGGATTGGTTGAATAAATAATAATACATCCACACAATGGAATCACGAAGCCAGAATAAGTTATGAGAGTTGTTTGCTTTCACACTGAGAAGGTGTATTTGTGAAATAGAGTGGAGTGGGAGGTACTGTGAAGTATCTATGATATGAGTCAATTGATGTACCTCATATACAGAAATACGTATGCCCGCTGATAGGAGAAGAGAAGATATTTTGGGGTGGTGGGATTTTGAATGATTTAAGCTTATTTGTTTCCTGTACTGTTTGAACATTTTAAAATGAGCAGATTGTTTTAGAAGTAGTATTTTTTAGAGAAAACATTATAACACTGCTACAATTAGATATAAAATGTCCCCCAAAGAGCTCATTTATTAATGTTTGGAGCTGATATAATTGAATCATGAGAGTTGCAATCCCAGCAGTGGATAAATTCATTGGAATAGATTTATCTGGGGTGTGCCCCAGGCCAATAGGGTGTGGCTGGAGGCAGGTCCCTTGGAGTGAGGCCTCAGGGATCATATAAATAGTTCCTACTTCCTACTCACTCTCTCTTGCTTTCCACCTCCATGTAGCGAGCACAGACCATTATGCTCTCCCAACCCCTGCTTCCTGCTGCCAAGCCCTCAGATCTGCAGTCCCTGACTTCACATGGACTGAACCTGAAACTTCAAGAAAATAAGTAATCTTTCCTCTAAGTTACATGGCCTGGTCTTTAGATTACAGCTGTGAGAATGCTGACCAGAACAGGAAATGGTACCAGGAAAGTGGATTGTGACTCTTTGGAACCGGTTTGTGAGAGGAAATTGGAAGGGCTAGAATGTGGCTAGAAAAGTGAATGGTCGAGCCTATGCTCAAGAGATTATGGAGGGCAAAGAGGTTTCCATAGGAAAATGGAAAAGAACACACCCACATTTTACCTTTGTTCTGAAACTGTGTGTGAGGCTGAATTTAAAGATGATGGGCTGATTAGGTTGGCGGAGGAAGTCTTGAAAGAGCAAAATATCCACACTGCATTATGGTTATTGATGTCCACATTTACTTAACTATACACTGAATTTCAGAAATGGGGAGTAAAGCAGAGAGTCTTTATAGATTTCGAGTTTGGACAGAAAGGCATGTGTAAACCTAAAGCTCAGAAAGATGAAGTCATGGAAGGAAGGAAGATGGCTGAAAGAAAGGAGGAGGCAGTGGCCATGATGGAGGCAGGCCAACAATGACCATGATGGAGTTAGGGCAGTGGCTGCCTGGAGGGAGTGGGCCTAACAGCAATTATTAAGGAGGGCGTGACTACTTTTTTTGTAGAGAGCCCATCTTGGAGTGCACATGATGCTAGCTTTGCTAGTAAAAGGGGAGCCATGGAGGCTTCTCCCCAGATTTCAAAGGAAGGCATGAGAAGTCAGGCACTGTTTGGCAGGGTTGGAATCCCTGCAAGCATGCCTAAAGGGAGCACTTTGTGAAGCTGTGAGAATGAAGCCAAGGTTGTAAGAAAAAACCCTGAGGTTTAGAAAAGCCAGAAAACTTGAATGACCATGATGTAGGGCTTCTAACTTTGAACCATGGAGCCCCCAGGGAGAGGCAGTCAACCACTCATTGTAATCAGCCATGTGGCAGGGTCAGGCCAACCAAGCTACTTGGAGATCCCTTTACACATCTGTGTGCCCTGGATGTCAGACACGGAGCTGTGCCATTAAATCATTGCTCTGCCAAATTCCATTACTGTTTTGGTCCTATTCCTTCTTTCTATGGCTCTAGTTCTCCCTTTAAGAATGCGAATGTTTACTCTTTGCCATTATATATTGGATGCATGTAACTTGCTTTTTACTTTGATCCTCATTGTCTTTTACAGGGGCTCACAAGAGTTCACCTTGAGTCTCAGAGAAGACTTTAAACTTTGGAACTTTTCAGTGATGCTGGAACTGTTCATTAAGACTTTGGAAACATTTTTTTTAATTCTTTTTTGGATGTTTCGAATTCACCCTGAATTAGCTTCAGGTTGTGTGTGTTGGGATAGAAACAAAACCCTAATTTTGTCTAATCCTCATAATAATGATTCTGATTATTTTATGGATGAGAAAATTAAAGTACAGTGGAGCAGCTTCCTAGAACCGATACTTACCTTTTGGGCACTGGCCTAGGTCCAAGGTATATCTATCACCTTTACTTTCCTACATAGACAAAATAATTATTTTGTGATTAATGTATAATAATTGTGCTGTGCATGGTGGTGCACACCTGTAATCCTAGTACTTGGGATGCTGAAGCAGAAGGATCATAGGTTCTGGGACAGCTTCAGCAACTTTGCAACAAACCTCATCAACTTAACAGAATCCAGGTTCAAAATTACACACACACAAAAAAAACAAAAAGCAAAAAACAAAAAAAAGGCCAGGTATGGCGACACATGCTTGGAATCCCAGCATTTGTGAGGATGAGGCAGGAGGATTATAGTTCTCAGACAGCCTTGCTACTTAGTGAGGCCCTTTGCAACTCCCCAGTTTTAAAAAAATAACAAATAAAAACTAGGACTGGGGGTGTACCTCAGAGGTATATTGTCCCTAGATTCCATCCCCAGTACTGCAAAAAAAATTTTTTAAAGTAGGGCTGGGGTCTAGAAGTGTACCTCAGAATAGAATGTCTCTGGGTCCAACCTTTAGTACCAAAAACAAACAAACAAACATGGTAAAAAAAAAAAAAGAAACAAAATATAATTATTGTGTTCCAGACTGCCTCTTGGTGACTTTCACATTTAGTGTATTGTTTAATCTGAAGACAACCCCACGAGAAAAGTAATGTTCACTATAGTAACTAAAAAAGACACTAAGATTTAGAGAAATTATACATGTCCCCAGGTTGGACATCTAGTTTTTCCCACTGTTCAGGACATTTTGCACACTGGCTATTCATCAGAATCACACAAAGAGCTTTTTAAAACACACTCATTCCCAGGTCATACCCTACAGCAATTAAATTAAATCTCCAGGCATAGGTCCTAGTTTCTATGCCCCACTATTTTTTTAAGCACTCGGCTGAGACTAATGTTCATAAATGCTGTAAATCATACATCGCTTTCAACTTTCTGCAGTTCCTGATAAGTACAGGGACTTCTTAGGAGTTTACTAAAGACATGGGTTATTGCTACAGTTTTCTCCTTCAGGAAATGGCCATGTAGGATGAGATTTAAATCAGCCCCACCAGGCACAAGACTCGATTCCCATTTCAGAATCTTTAGATCGATCAAATCTTTCTGTATACAGTCTACATTTGAACCATTTCAACTTCCAAAAAGCATCACTCAGCTTTTCATTCACTCCCAGAATTTCCTGTGCTCAGCTTTATCCCCACAGCTATATCACAACCCTTCATGAAATTGATGACCATATCCATCCATCCTTGAGAGCCCCTGAATCAACTATAGCGATACTTTGCACACAATGGGCATTCAATAAGTATGTACTAAAAATACTTTGCCCTTGAGTGCCTTAATTCCAGTTTTCTATTTTGCTTAGCTAAAGCCTTGAGAAATTTTGTTGTACATTACCTTGAAATCAGCATTTCACCCTGACATTTCCAGGATCAAATGCAAGTTTGAAAATTTTGTCTTGTGATTTCTTTACATATTGTTTGTAGCAATAAGACATATGGCATGCCCTGCAAAAATCCCTGTAAATGAGTATGTCTCCTAAGATATAATTATGTGTCTCTAATCTTTGTCTTATTTTAAAACCAATTATTTTTATGACTTGTAAAGACCTTTCAAATGCACAACCTTAAAACAGGCTAATACCGGCATCTTAAAACTTTCTTTGTGAGTACTGGAGGTGTATCTCAGTGGTAGATTGCATACGTAACATGCATGAGGCTCCATGTTCAATCCCCAGCACTACAGAAAACAATAACAAAAAATATTTACATATTAATCTACCCCCATCTCCTTAATAGTCTAATGGGTAAACCAGTCATCATTTCTCTTTACACCTTTTTTTTTTTGCTTTATATACATGTTAGACAAGATATCAGCTCATCCATGAGTTTAGACTGGCCAAAAGGTCCTCTAGAATATTTCAAGTAACAAAAGTTATACTGGTTGATCCCCTTGGCCTGTAATAAAGAGGTTTATCATTTACTAGTAGGTCCTCACTTTGCTTCTGAATGTCTTCTGACTCTTGGGAGGTGTTCAGCTGGGCTTGGGACCCATATCAAGTTTGTCAACCAGGTCCACAGTACATCATTTCTTTAACACTCTTTGATCTAACAATTTTGAACTTATATGCTTTAAAAGACAATTTTTAGTAGGACTATTCCTCAAATTGTCCTTGGCAGAGAACAAAAGTGTTCACCTCCACTCAACACTCTTGAGCTAGAGTTTACTTCTTTGACATCAGGTATTTAGAGGTGGACTAATTTTCTTGATAGAGTCCTAAAATTGACTATTTTAATATTTTGTAAAAAATGGTTTGGTAGCTCATAAACTCATTAAGTTCTTTTTAATTTCTTTTTCCCTGAATATCTGTTTGTCTTTAGACATAATGTGTTTCAGGGACCCCCTCTCTTCACAAGGGACATCTTCCCATTATTTCAGAGATACTCTGTGTTTGTGCCCTCCTGTAATCTCATATTAATATCTTCCAAATCCAGTGCTCCCAATGACCTAATTACCTCTCACAAGGCCCCACCTATTTTTATAATAGTTTTAATTTTACCCTCTAACAATAATGTTTACTTATTAATAGGACAAATGAACCTATTGAATGTTTACTTATTAATAGGACAAATGAACCTATTGAAGACTACATAGCTCCTAGACCTTAGAATCTAACTGGTCACACCATCTCCATTTCCTGTTTGACATTTAATTTTGAGGATGCACTAACCATTTGTCATAGAAACCACAAAAACTTACCACTGCAGAATACATGCATCACTGAAAATATGATAATGAATTTGGACAAAGTGGCACACACCTATCATCCCAGTATTTGGGAGACTGAGACAAGAGGATCAGCAGGTTTGAGGCCAGCCTCTGCAATTTAGTAACACACTGTTTCAAAATAAAAATATAAAATAAAATAGGGCTGGGGGTATAAGTACCAAACAAAAAAGTAAAAGAAAATATTATAATGTTACCTAAAGTGGAAAATGTGAACTACCTGTGCAAATCCTTTGTGTCCTGTCCTGTGGATATTGAGTACTGCTGTGTTTCACTCAGAAATTTCAAATGTCACATTGAATCCCTGAGTTTTCTGCAGCAGCCTTGGAAAAAAGCCTGAGTCCAGGTCTAGATCAGAAGACACACAAGCTAAGCCTAGAACATTTTCTTGTACTAAATTAGAAGAAAAATATCTCCTACACACTACCAGAGTCAGATCAAAAGAATTCTGGAGCCAACTTAAAGAGGTTCTCAGACAAAGAAGGAATGATTTTAAGTTCATCATAATAACTCCAGTGGACATCAATATGTTTAAATTCATATGTTCATAATTATGCTTCAAATCTAAATGGTTATCTAAAAGGCTTCATCTTTTAAAGAACCTACCACCTCCCAACATGCCACACCAAGTTTTAATTGTATGAACCTTTAGGAGACAAAACATATTTAAACCATGTAATAGAAATAAGTCTAGTAGCCACACAATATTCAATTTTCTTGAAGGTAGCTTCACAGAGCCTTTGAGATGCCAACCTATTTTGTGTGTTTCTAAGATATTGAAATGATTTTCCATTTTCCAAGTCTGTTTGATCATGGAATCCTTCTCTCTCCTTTCTTGCTTCCCCACAATAAAAAAAAAACTGATGAAAAGCAATGCATGTGAACCTACATCATTGAAAAATGCTGATAGCAAAATTTTATTTATAACTCATAGATCCTTTGATCTTTGACACTGAGATTTCCAATGATGTCTTTTTTAGAAGGTAGTTGCTAAGATTTATGCTTATTACTGAGTCTTAAACATGACATTTACACTTTTTTGTGGTACTGGGGGTAGAACCCAGGGGCTTTCTACCTCCGGGCTATACTCCCAGACCTATTTTATATTTTATTTGGAAACAGGGTCTCACTAAGTTGCCGAGAGCCTCACTAAGTAGCTGAGGCTGGCTTTGAACCTATGCGATCCTCCTGTCTCAGCCTCCCAAGTGTGGGGATTATAAGCGTGCGCCACCACCCCCGGCAACATTTACACTTTTTAACTTAAGTAATGCTAAGAAGTTTGAGTGTAAGGGTAGGCAGGTGAATATTCCCTGCATCAAAGATGTCCAGTCTTAACCCTGGAAGTTATGAGCATGTTAATTTACATGGCAAAGAGGAATTAAGGTTGCATATGGAATGAAGAATACTTATTAATCAGCTGATGTTGAGGTAGAAATAGTACTAGAATTATTCAGAGGATTCCAATATAATCACAAGGCTTATAGAGACATGTAAGTACAGAAAAGGGGGCAGTGAGACGTCAACTTTGCTGCCTTTGAAGATGGAGGAATGGAATCAAGAGTCAGAAGATCATTGGAACAGCCTCTAAAAGTGGGAAGAAGCAAGGAAACCTATTTTCCCCAAAGCCTGCTGATATAATTTCAACCCAGTGAGACCCTTTTCAGACTTCCTACTTCTGTGATTATTCTTCTTCTTCTTCTTCTTCTTCTTCTTCTTCTTCTTCTTCTTCTTCTTCTTCTTCTTCTTCTCCTTCTCCTTCTCCTTCTCCTTCTCCTTCTCCTTCTTCTTCTTCTTCTTCTTCTTCCAGTACTGGGGATGGAACCTAGGGACATTCTACCTCTGAGCTACATCCCAGCCCTTTTTTATTTATTTATTTACTTATTTATTTATTTATTTAATTTTGAAACAGAGTCTCACTGAGTTGCAAAGGGCCTCACTAAGTAGCTGAGGCTGTCCGTGAACTGTGCTCCTCCTGTCTCAGCCTCCCAAATGCTGGGATTACAAGCATGCACCACCACATCAGGCCTACTTCTATAATTCTAAGATAATAAATTGGTAGTGTTCAACCACTGAGTTTGTGATAATTAAATAAATAGAAGATAATTAAATAGATAAATAAAATAGTGATAAAATAGTGATAAAATAGTGATAATTAAATAAATAGATAAATAGAAGACTACTATAGTAATGAACATGCATTGATTCTCAATAAGCATTCTACCATCATAGAATTAAATGAATACTAATATTTTGAAATTTTCTAGTGCTCCATATATGTCTCTGTGAGTTGGGGAAAGTTATTTTAAATTTTCTGATCCCTGAGCTGTTGTTGCTTTTAGTCTAAAATGAGAATGATAGCAACCCTTTCATGGAGTTATCATATGGACTGAGATGGTTTCTGTATATCAAGATGGAGATAATTGTATTCTCTCTCTCTCTCTCTCTCTCTCTCTCTCTCTCTCTCTCTCTCTCTCTCTCTCTTTGGTGGTACTGGGGTTCCTGGAAGCCCTTCTACCTCTGGGCTACACTCCCAGACCTATTTTATATTTTTATTTGGAAACAGCGTCTCTTAAGCCAGCCAGGCTGGCTTCAAACCTGCACCATTCTCCTGTATCCACCTCCCAAGTGCGGGGATTACAAACGTGTGCCACCACGCCCGTATGTCGTATTCTCTTGACGTAGTAAAACAATCCCGATTAGAGAGAGACTTTCTTGTTTTGCTAGTGCATTTATAAGGAAGAGAAAAGAAATAAAATTGCGAGAGTGAGGGGTGAAGAAATAAATGGATAGAGAAAGAATTAAAAGGATGCAGTGTGCTGTGTTAAAAAAAAAAAGTCAGCGCTTCAGTAAGGTTTACAGAATCTCAGGGATTTTGATGAGTTTGTATGTCTTGTGGAAAGTGATAAATAGGGTGATTTCTGTTTCTTTGTTGATGTGGAAGTTTTGGTGAACATAAAACAGTGAATACGAGTGCAAGAGTACGAGTGAAAGGGCCTCTGAGGCTCTGAGATCACAGTCATTTAAAGTCCTGGGACTTAATCAGAGTTTAAGGGCAGCTTCAGGAGACAATAAGCATCCAAGAGAAGAGTGTGCAGGTCTTTATATACATCAGCCACTGATTAGTAGTGTTTTTGTGTTCCCTGGGACACAGCAGTGTATTTGCTTGTAGGGACATACACCATCACCGTCTCCTGTCCACTTCTCAGCCTCACATATAACAGGTTTTCTTTCCCAAGGAGTTCTGCAGTCACAGTGATAGAAAGTAGTCATGTGTGAAATCCATTTACTTATTTAAAACCTGTCTGTTGTACTCCCATATCCCCCTTCCATGATTGAAAGCCCCCATTATCACTAACAGACTGAGCTGGTGTTTTTGAAAGGTAATGAACTTCGTTCTACTGACATCATGCCAGGAGGAGAAGGTCCTGGGAGATCACACTTTCTGGAACCGGGACAAGTTGTGAGCAGTTTCCATCTCTGAGGCTGCAGTGGCTCTAATGATTGGGAGAGCAGCTGCCGAGCTGCTTAATGGCCACGGCAGGCTGGGCATGCCTGGAGCAGTCCCACGCCTCCCTCCAGCCTCTAATGAACAGCGCTGCGGGCAGGCATGGTGATTCATCGGACTCCTGCCTTGTTAGAATGTCAACCAAGGCTCAGCTGCCTCAAATCCCTGGTGGAAGTAGGCAGTTTGAAATTATAAATAAACACAATAGCAAAAAGTTAGTGTATATAAACCAACTCTTCTCCTTTCTCTGAATGCAAATGGCTTTAATCTTTCTAGTGTGTCATTTAATACACATGTATGCAAGTTCAAGAATAAATATCTCCCAGATTTAAGATGGGGCTATGTCCCAAAAGACCCATTCTAACTTAAAAATAGAATAAGTCAAATTACATTTAGTACACCTAACCTGCTGAATATCAGTTTAGCTCAGTCTGTCTTAAATGTGCTTTGTATGCCCACACAAGCCTACAGTTGGACAAAATCATCTAACGTAAATCCTATTTCATAATAAAGTGTTTAGTATCTCCTGTAATTTATTGGATACTATGCTTAAAGTAAAAAATAGAACATTATATGGGTATCCCCATGTATCATCATAAAGTCAAAAAATCTTAAGTCAAACCATCTTACGTTGGGGACCATCTATGCAAGCAAACTATTTTTTTTTTTAATAACTGGACCTCATTTCTGTCTCAAGCCCACATTCTTTCATGGTCTCCTGCTGAACTTTTTCTGTAGAACTGCATCTAAATGATGAGGCTCATGTAATAGTAATAAGACACAGAAAACGGCAACTACTAATCAGATGTTGTCACCACACAGCCATCCTCTGAAATGTTCTTATTCTTGTCTAGTTTTCAGGCACCAAAATACTGAATTCTGTTCCAAAAGCTAGCTCCTTCAGGAGGCCAGAATTTGTGCCAATAATTAGTGCCATGACTGTTGGTCTTTACAAATATTCTAATACTCTCCACACATCCATGCAAGGAGTCTCTGAAACTAATTCTGGCCTATCTAGACCTAGGTGTTTCATGCTGCAAGAAATCTCTCATCCTATACTATGTAGATTATAGACTAAGTAATAGAAACTGATTGTGGCTGTTTAAATAGCAAAAAGAATGTATCAGAAGTTTAGAAGGAGGTTTAGGGATGTAGCTCAGTGGTAGAGCATGTGCTTAACATGCACAAGGTCCTGAGTTTATGCTCCAGCATCAAAATAGTAATGATAATGATAATATTAATAATAATAATTTAGCAGTAGTACACAAAATTCTTAGTCAATCTAGAGAACTATATATAGAAAAAATTGTCCAAAACCTGGAGTCACGGGGCACAGGCACCACACAATAGATATTGTTGTGGAAGGTTTTGCCAAGGTTAGGTATGTGTTACTGTACTGATGGCAAGGTAGGTTTATCTCCCTCTTTTATTTTCCATAGAGGAAAGAAGATGATTACTACTTTTTGAATGTACAAATAGTAAGCAATTTCCTTCAAATCAAAAGGATATTTAGATGTTAGACAGGCAAAATATACTAAATGTCCATTGCATACATTATGCTGGGATAATTACTGCATACATTATGCTGGTGTTAAGGCTTTGGGCCCCGGCTCTTAGGTGAAAACTTGAAGGCAGAAAGAGTTTGGCCAATAATCATAAGATGGCCTTGAGGAACCTATAATAAACCTTTATGCAGAGTGAGAAGTATCATCACTGATGTAACTGAGGACAGGGGTGATATGACTTTGAGAACTGGTGGCCATCTAGAAGCCATCTAGGAGGACAAGGAAGCAATACCATCAAATTGCATTGACAGATGATAAAGGAGAGAATAAAATGCAGACATCGTATCCTGTGTAATGACATGAAACAATGGTGATCAGAGAGGCTTTTCCCTATCCCAGCACCTCAGCAGCGTACCAGTCCTCTCCTGGGTGCCTAGAAGTTACACTAACTCATGAAAAGAGATCCTGGAGTGACCAAGATGTTTCTGTTTCTCCAGGCAAATTGAAAACTGAAAAAAAAAATTAAATCTAGTAAAGGAAAAGAATTTTTACACCCGAATTTATAAACAGATTATCATAGTTAATTCTCAAATTATGAGCGCTTGAAAAAAACCTGCTAAAGTAAAAAGTGAATTCATGACATGAAAGGCAACAATTGGTATAACCATTGACTAGGAAAGGAGGGGGCGTGACCTGTGCAATGTAATTGCTAGTAGAACCCGTGGGAGGATAGAAGCAAGAAAGGAAACGCAGATTTCCACTCGCTGACAGAGAGAGCCGGCTCTGATCAAGGAAGAGGGCTTGACTGACACCAGTGGAGTATAAAAATGCAGATGATACAGGCAAAGCACTTCATCAAATCCAGAGCTGCGAATTAACCTTTACAAAATGAATGGCTTTTTCAGCACCGAATAAAAGCCCCAGTGAAACAGAAGAGGAAAATGCTGGAGCCATGCTCTAAATCCACGTAGGATGGTGACCTTTGAATTCTAATTGCTTGCAGCTATCTTACTATGACGTTTGGCATTTTTTAACCTTGCACATGGTAAAATAACAAATTTTTAGAGAAAAAATGTTGAGGTTAATAAGCTTCTCCTCAACAAAACTAAATTCCCTCCAGCAGAATAATATAAAAATAAAGAATATACTTAGGCTGTTTGACTTCTACTATGATGTACATTTCTAATTGGTGAATGGTGCTGAGCTATGAAAATGGCTTAGTAAAGGGACATTTAATGCTATTGCCTTATTCAAGAAACGAGTTATGGGATAGGATAAAGTGTACCAGTTTTCTGTCATGATGCAAAGACTTAAATGGGAGAGAATGAAGGACGATGACTTGTATTTGCACAATTTGGAGCCCTTAGGAATGAATACCTTACTTAGTACCAGTGTAATGTCAGCATGTCTGAGTCTCAGTTTCCTCTTCTCTAAAACAAAATAATAATAGTCATATAGATGATCTCATAGGATTGCCTATGTGGAACAAACTGGACCGTGCTTGTTTAAGTGTTTGCAATGCAACCTCAGCTTCATAGAAGAAATTCTACTTAGATTATCTTAGAATTCATAGTTTAGTAAATTGAGCGCAGATGTAATTCCAAGCTCTGCATCAGAGCTGTGTGAAGTCTCTGAATCTCACTTTCCTCATTTATAGAAAGGGGATAATAATCATTACATCACAGAGCTGTTGGTAAATATTAAAAGTATAGAGTGAGCCTAGCTCACAGGCCTATATTTTCCAAATAAATGCATACGAGTCCTGAGGTGAACCGCACATGACTTTTCTGTTGTATACGAGGTGTTTTTTGTAAGGCATAATTATGTACTTAGAGCTTGCCTGGGGGGAAACACAGTTCTCAGGCTAAGACTCTGTTTTAGGCAAGACAAGTCAAACTGAAAAAACCGCCCCGTGGGGTAAGGAGGTGATTCTTGTACCCTTAATGATACTTGGCTTGTATTTTAGGAGAATAACTTACAATGGAAAGATTATTTCTACTTGTAAAATTTTGGTTTGGGAAGCTAATGGGATCTTTCTTAATTCATCTGCTTATTCGTTAAATTCATCACTTCATCCCTTCATTCATTCATTATTCATTTAAAGAATTACTGCAAGCTTTTGTATTCTTTGTGGAGAATATTCTCTTTGCATCTACCAGGAGGTTGTGAATATAAAAAAAAATTAAGCTGACAACTAGAACAAGCAAGTTAATTTACAAAATCAGAGCTTTTTAAAAATCACCAGATGGCTGAGCATGCAAAAAAATTAAAAATCCAAATGAACTATATTCCATAAGGTGACAGACAGACTCTTCCCATTGGAGAAGAGATCCATGGCTGCTTTTCTTTTTGGCAGAATGGTGGGATAAGGGAGAAAAGGGATATGGAGAAGCCAGCCAGAAACTCTAACAAATTTTAGTGGTTTCATGTGGACTATCCTAAGTGTCAAAATTCCAAAGAGCCCTGGCCAGAGTTTTTACACAAGTGCAAATTTACCCACGGGCCTTCACTGAGCTGATAGGGGTAAGTATGCCAACGGTATGGGGCAGGACAGGGCAGGAGAACTGGGAGAAGTCCTCTTAGATATTTGAGGTCTCCAACTACTGCACTGCAGCCTCTTCAGAGGGCAAAGAGGACAGCATGGGAGAGGTCTTACAAGACTTAGAAATCCAGAAAGGGAAAGATAGTTACCACTAGGGCAAAAAGCTGACACCTAGGGGTAAAGCTTAAATGATCACAAGTCTTTGCCAGTGCTCAGATACCAAGCCGTTATGAAGGGAAAGTCCTGATCTCTCTCCCCCTACAAGCTTTGAGGACGTTGTAAACTCCATTCAACTGAAGCAGCAGCAAAACCCAGATCCAGTTTAACTAGAAAGTAAATGGACTGAGCTCAGCCCCTTGCACGTGTGCTAGCAGCCTATCAGGACTTCTCTCCTGCCTTTCCTGGAGTAAATATCATTCATGATTTTCTTTTGTACAGGAAATCAGGTCAAAATAAAAATTATAGGACTTGTAAAAAGAAGAAAATGTTCACTGTAGATACATTTCCAGAGAGGAAAGGTCAATAAAAATACTCTCAAATTACCGACATGTTGCCGTCATCACAGAGGAATTTTAAAATAATGACAGTAAAAATGTTAAAAGGCAGAAAAGTGAACCTGCTGAAGTGAAGAGGATTTCAGCAGAATAGAAGTATTTATTAAGTAGCTAAATGAAAATGCGAGAAAACATCAAAAACAAAGAATTCATTCAATATGTTTAACAACACACTGTCAAAGCTAAAGAAAATTTAGTAACTCAGACTTCTGAATGAAAATTATAAGAGTGAAAACATGCAGAATTTAAAAAGACAGTAAAATAGAACATAACAGCTGAGATATGTGGGACAATATCAAATGTCTCTTATGTAAGTGAGTTGCAGAAGTAGAGAGAGAGATAAGGTAAAGGCAGTTTTAGAGAGAAAATAGTCAAAAAATGTTCACAAATTGACAATGACACACTCATACATATACGATATGCATGGACATATACACATACACACACATACACATACACATAAACATACATTTCCCACAAATCTGAGTTCAGTGAACTTCGAATAAGAAAAATTACCCACACAATATACAGTGGTGTATTGTAGTTGAAAGTCATAGTTAAAAATCAAACTCTGGGGGTGGGAGTATAGTTCAGTGGTAGAGGGTGTGCCAAGCATGCATGAGGCCCTGGGTCCCATCCCCATTACCACAAAAAAATTTTTTTAAGTAATAAAAATCAAACTCTGACTTTTTGCTGAAAATCAAAGATAAAGTAAAACATTTTAAAAGCAGTCAGAAAACAAAGACATTATTTTTAGTGGAATGAAATTAATATTTAAAGTTGATTTCTCAGACATAATGAAAGCTTGAATTCTATGGAACAATGCTTCTAAAGTGTTGAAAGGAAAAATTCTCCATAGTTAAGACAAGCAAAAATAGATGAATGCATCAAAGCAAGAGGCTTCTTCAGAGAAAGAAGAACAACTGAAGGAGTAAAGAGACAACCTGTGGAATTGGAGAAAAAATATTATCTTCTAAGAACTCTATATCAAGTTCCATAATTTGATAGCAAAATCAAAAGCAAAATCAAACCAATTTAAAAATGGACAAAGGAGCCGGATGTGGTGGGGCACGGTTGTAATCCCAGCATTTGGGAGGCTGAGACAGGAGGATCATGGTTCCACAGACAGCCTCAGCTACTTAGTGAGGTCCTTTGCATCTCAGTGAGACCCTGTTTCAAAATACAGAATAAAAATTTGGTCTGGGAGTTTAGCTTAGAGGTAGAATGCCCCCTGGGTTCCATCCCCAGTAAAGAAAGAAAGAAAGAAAGAAAGAAAGAAAGAAAGAAAGAAAGAAAGAAAGAAAGAAAGAAAGACAGACAGACTTGACTAAATGTTTCTCAAAAGAAGGCATACAAGTGGCCAATAGTTTTATTAAAAGTGCTCAGTGTTACTAATCATCAGAGAATTGCAAATCAAAACAATAGTGATATGCCACATTCATGAGGATAGCTACTATAAAAAAGACACCAGGTAGCAAGTGTTAATAAGGGAAATATTTCATGGTGTTGATGAGAATATAAATTGGTACAACCATTATGGAAAGCAGAATGAAATTTCCTGAAAAATGTAAAAATAGAATTACCATATGACCCAGCACTCCCACTTCTGGGTACATATCCAAAGGACATGAAATAAGTGTTGACGAGATGGATATATGTATTCTCATGTCCATTACAGCATTACTCACATCAGCCAAGATAAATCAACCTAAGTGTCTGATAATAGATGAACGGAATATTATTTAGCCCTAAAGGAATGAAATCCTATTATTAGTAAGAAAATAAATACAGCTAGTATACATAATTTTAATGAAATAGCTCAGACACAAGAAGACAAATACTGCATTATCTCATTCATATGTGGAATCTAAAAACATCAGACCCAGGGAGCAAGCAAATGCTGGTTGCTAGGGATTGGAGGAACTGTGGGGAGATTTTGGTCATAGGCTACAAAGGGTCTATTATGTAAAAAGAATATCTTATGGAGATCCAATGTACAACATGCTGACTATAGCTAATAACACTTGATTGTGCATTTGAAATTTTTTAAGAGAATAAACTTTTAATGTTATTGCTGTCCCAAAGGATAACTATGTGAAGTGTTGAACACCTTAATTAGTTTGAGGGTAGTAATCATTTCACAATATATGATCAAAACATCTCCTTTCACGTTATAAATATACACATGTTTTACTTGTCAAATGCCTTAAGAAATCTGGGGAAAAAAGGAAAAACCATTCACCTGGAATTCTATGCTCAATAAAATTACACTGAAAGATTACATTTTCATTCAGCTAAACAGTGAAAAAATACATTGAAAGGGCAATGACAAAAAAGAATTGTTTGAGGAAGTTTTTCAGGGAAAAGGAAAAATACATCTACAGAATGAAACATGGAGCACCAAAAATAAAGTAAATATGAGGAAAATATTAACATTTATTTAAATATTATTAAAATTATTAAAAAATTTTAAACCATGCACATGCACACACATATAAACATACATATATGAGACTATTAACCACTTAAAGTAAAATTAGTAATATCTTGAGTTTTATACTATATATAAAAATGAATTATAAAGCAGAAAGTACAAAAAGAGAAGGAAATAGAATTAAATTTTTATAAGATTCTACATGGTGGATGAAATGGCCTAATATTATTTGCATATAAGCTATGAAAAAAATAAAGCTGCACAGTGTACTTTGTAGAGCAACCAGTAAATAATGAAACAAAATGTTAAACCGTAGAATAAAGAAGATATAAAACAGGATACTTAAAATATTTAACCCAAAAGAAGGCAGAAAAGAGGAAGTCAAAGAACAGAGAGAGCAATAGAAATCAAATATCTAATTACATCAATGATTGTATTAAATGTGAATGGATTAAACTATAGAGCATTATGCAAATATAAACTTCAGTAATGATGAAAATAGCAGCTGATATTTATTGAATGCTTATCATGCACCAGACACTCTGCTGATCCAATTAACTGCTCTATCTTATTTAATCCTTATAAGAACCCTGTACTCTAAGTATTATTTGTATATAAATGTGTGTGTGTGTGTGTGTGTGTGTGTGTGTGTGTGTGTGTGTGTTTGGTGCTGGGGTGGAACTCTGGCTTCCTGCAAGCTAAGCAGCCACTCCACTGCTGAGCTACATCCTAGGCGCTGAATCCACATTTTTTATATGTGAAAACTGGATTGAGTATAGTCACTTCTCCACTGTTACATAGCTCTCCATGCAGGGGGAGGATTCAAACCCTGGAGGTCTGATTGCTGAGCTTCACCCACTCACTTATTCTGAATGCAATGCTGATGATGACTGGTGGTGACGATGGACAGAATGATAGTGTGCTCTCAACATTGTGCTCAGTCACTGAGCACACATGAGGGTGGTGCCATAGATTATATTGGAGCTGAAAAATTCCTATCACCGAGTGATATTGTAGCCATCCTCGATCGTAGTACAATGCATGACTTCCATGTTGTGCTGCTGGTGTAAACAAACCTACAGTGCTTGTGCTGCAATCATACAAATGATAGTTGACAATAATAAGTGACTATGCTACCAGTGTGTGTATTTACTATACCTTTTATTATATATTTATATGTGTGTGTCTATGGTGTGTGTGTGTGGTACTGGGGATTAAACTCAGTGACACTCTACCTCTATGCTATACTCCCATATCTTTTTATTTCATATATATATATATATATATATATAGATATAGATATATTTATTTATTTATTTACTTATTTATTTATTTTGAAATAGTGTCTTGCTAGGTTGCTGAGAGTAGGACTTGCTGAGAGTCTAAGTTGTTGAGGCTGTCCTTGATTTTATGATCTTCCTGTCTCAGCCTCTGAAGTACTGGGATTAAAGGCATGCACTAACATGCCCAGCTTTTGTTGTATTTTAAAGTATCCTCTTTTGATTTGACTTATGTTAAAAAAAAAATCTTGCTGCCCAACTATATACATGCTACTCCAGCAGCAACCCCATACATCTTGTCTGCATGATTTTTTCTCTTGTGCTGATTAAACCTTATGTTGTTTTGTTCACCACAGCACTAGGAGCAATAGGCCATAACACGCGCGCGCACACACACACACACACACACACACACACATCATATACATATATATAGGTATATGTGTATATATGCACACATATACATGTACATATGTATATGTGTGTGCCCATGTCTTAGAGGTGTAGTACAGCCTAGATGACTATACTATCTAGATTTGTATAAGTACACTTTTCAACAATGATATTTGCACAATGCCAATATCACCCAAGAGATCACTTCTTAGAACCTATCCTCCTTGGTAAGAGACACGTGACCCTAATTACTGCCGTGCCATCCAGGTGGTCCTTAATATCCCATGAAAGAGTAAACTAGGTCATGGTGATTATTACCCAGAGGAAAAGATGTGTCTTGGGAACAATAGTGAAAATGTAAAGTAGGAATATAGACATTTGAGAATGTGGTATATAATAGTATATATTCACAGCAACCTGAAGTTAAGTCCAGCCGACACACTGGCTTGTCCTCCTACATGCAGTCCATGTGTGACACTAAAGGGTCAGAATCTGATAAAGGCTAGGGTACAATATTACATACCTTTCTAATAATTGTGGAGGAAGGATTTCGCCAAAAACATATTCGTCGGTGGTTCAGAGGTTCCTTTGTTTTACTCCTGCAGGGATGCAGACAGCTGCATGTGACTCAGAACCACTTACCCTGGGCTCTGCTGCTGTCCCCTGATTCTGGCTTCACTTTTGTTGTAGTCTTCAAGTACTGATTGCTAAACAACCTCCCCTCCTGTGTTCAACAAACCTTTGGGCTCTAGCCAGGTGGCAATCTTCAGAGAAGAGGAAGAAGCAGGCCTGGGTGTATGGCAAGGAGTGCCTTGTGTAGATGAAGCCTGGTTTTCCTGCAAGGGAAACCCAAAGTGTGTTGTCCAATGGAGTGAGCAAAAAGAAGTGTGGAAGAGCAGAACCCCTGCGGACATAGGGAGGAGAGTGTTCAGAGGTCAGATTCCTCTGAGGAATGGGAAGAAGGGAAATGTATTAATTAGGGTTCTCTAGATAAACAGAACCCTAAGCTAAAAGTGGTGACCTAGGATAGCCACTGGTATAAGTCCCAGTCTAAATACCAGCAGTCTTAGAGCTGGTGTTTCAGTCCAAAGGCAAGACTGACAACCCAGCTCTGACAGCCAGACAGGTAGATGGCCTCTTGCCCAGCCTTTTTGTTTTACTTGACCTTCCACTGATACTAGGGAAGGTAATCAGCTTTATTCAGTCTCTTGTTTTAAATGCTAATCACACCCCAAACCACCCTCTAGACATATACAGGATAAAGTCTGACCAAATATCTGGGCACCATATGGCCCAGTAAATCTGACACATGATATTAACCATCACAGTCAGGAAAATATTGTAACTTTGTCCTTAAATGAAATCTGGAGGAAAATTTGAAGTCATGTCACCCGGACCTCTACAGTGTCTAGCTTTTACTAGTAACTGTTTGATTTATACAAATGAAGATAGTCATGAGTTGCATAATAATGTTTCACTCAATAACATGGTCACATATACAACAGTGGTCCCATAAGATCATAATGGAGCTGAAAATTACTTCCACCTAGTCACAGTTAAAACCTTTGTGACACCGAGGCACTATGCATTACCCTTGTGATTGTGGTGATGCTGGTGTGATTGTAGTATTATTTTGTCCTTCATATAAAAGTATAGCATATACAATTATGTACAAAAAGCAGCTATGTTATAAGTTTATGTGTTTACTGTACTCATTATTTTAGAGTATACTTCTATTTATTTTTTAAAAATTACTGTAAAGCCATATTCCTCTAGCAGCAGCTATATATATATAGTATGTTTACTGTATATCTTGATTGCATCAAACAACCACATCAAGTCATTGACCCAAACAATATAAATTTGAGTAAGTACATGCATACATGCTTTGAGATCTACAATGACAAAATATTCTCTGATTGCATTCCTGTCATTAAGCAATGTGTAACATATCATATCAATTATGAAATATACTAATAAAATGAACCACTCACCTCCCCAACAAATGACAAGAATAAATATCACCTCACTTTTATATATACATACATGTGTGAGTAGATATATATAAACATATATATAAAATAAGTGTATATATGTATGTGATTATATATGTATAATATATAATTTATATAGTGAGTATATATGTGTGTTTATATAAATCTGTATATATATGTAATTAGTTGTATTACTGTACTGTAGGGAAAGTAATACATACTTGCAATTCTTATATTGAGCTTTGTTTCAGGGTTAGGCTGTCCAGAAGAATACATATATTTTTTTTGGGGGGGCAGTAATGGGGATGGAACACAGGGGCATTCTATCTCCGAGCTACATCCCCAGCCCTGTTTTTTATTCTTTATTTTGAAACACGGTCTTAGTGAGTTGCAAAGGGCCTCACTAAGTAGTTGAGGCTGTTCATGAACCGCAATCCTACTGTTTCAGCCTCCTGGGATTACGTGTGTGCGGTGCTCAGAAAATAATATTTGTTTTGCCATTGTAGGGACAAACTTGGAACAATTTCATGGAGTTCAGAAGTTCATAGCATCAGCAGTCATTCTCCAGGGTAATTCCACGAGTGGCCATAGAATTTCATGTCCTTCTCCTTAGAGCACTCTTGGTGAATATGCTGTTCACGTTGGTTAAAGCTAACCTTAGTGATCCATTAGTTAATGTAGAATGTTAGAATAGTGCCAAGTCACATAATCAACACTCTAAGTGCTTACTATTGCCATCATTATGTGCTTGAATACAAATATTTGGCAGAGGTAAAAGCCCTGGCCAATGTCTCTTATCTAGTATCTGTTGCTTTCTTGGGAGAAGACACTGTCAGAAAACTTGTATTTGTACTTGTTTTAGTAGATGTGTGCTCAGAATGCCTGGGAAGGAGGACCAAACTGAGAAGTTACCTGCCGGCAGTGGCTAAGAGTTTCTTGGGAGACTCATGGAAACCAACCACTTGCTCTGCCCTCTACATGGATAGTGCAGGTTCCACAGAGCAGCCCACATCTGATAGAGACCAGATGCTCACCCAATATTTGACCAACAAATGAATGAGTTTCATAAGCTCCAAAAGTCTAAACGGCAGATATTTCATTTTCCTTACTTTATTCCACATCCCCAACCTCAAGCTCAAATATAAAGCTCTTTCTTGGAACTTGAATAATGGTCCAGGAGTTTAGAAAGTAGGACCTTTAAACACTCTATTCAATAACAGAGATAAGGCAGTCGGGCTGACTTTTCTACAACAGTGAAAATGTCCATCACAACATGCTTGAGATGCACTAGGTTATGGCCTTTCAAGATTCTCTGGTTTCTAAATGTCGCTGTTCTTAAGTGGTGTCACTTCCTTTCAGCACTGCTATTTTAAGTGTCTTTACTCCACCCTCACATCTCACTTTGCAACTACCTCTGCAAGTCACAGGAAGAGGCTGTTATAGAAAATGCTCTTATCTGATAGCAATAATAAATAAGGCTGCCCTATTTTTAACCACTTTCATAATTTCAGAGAGGAACTTTCCAAACGAAACCTTGAAAACAACTGAGAAATATTGAATGGAAATTATTGCCAAAGGGGCAGATACATCAGGCATTAAAATATTCATCTTTTGCATGCATCTCACCACTTCAAGACTCTGTGGTTATTTTTTAGTACTGAGCTCAGCTCGGTATTCTTCTGGTTTGGAACTGGACTTGCCTATCACTGATCTCGGCTAACTAATGGTCTGATGGGTCCATGGGAGCTGGCTGGCTTATGAAGGCCCCCATTATAGGATAGCTGAAATGATAAGGGCCTCTCTCCTACTCTCTCATCTCTCATTCCAGAGTAGTCTATTCTCTGCTTATTCATACAACAGTCATGGGGTCTGAAGAGCAGTAGGCCAGCAATTCCCAAAGCACAAGCATGCTTCAAGTTCCTACTTATATCAAACCGTCCCATGGTTTAGCTCTGAGTCAGCATAGTATAAAGATGTGGATGTGGGGAGAAATGGGCCTATTAGGGTCCATTATTATAACAGTGTATTTTTTAGGATGTGGTCTGAGACATATGGGGAACCAGAAGGCCCAGGTTTATCACTGTGAAGGTTTCTCATCAGGAACTGAAATCTGACTCAGCCCATCCTTCCAGGGGTTCCAATATGCCTAGCCCCACACTTCTACCCCCTCACCTCTCTTTCCACCTCTCTACTCCTGGCTGAGTCTGTTCTGTGTCTTCGTCACTGCTGCCTTTCAGATATTTTTTCTTTTCAGGCAGCTCCGCAAGTGCCTGGCAGGGATGATAAATGAGCTTGACTTCCCCTGCGACGTGATTGTCCATAAACATAGCCCAGAGCACGCACAACGCTGCGGCTTTCAGGGCACAATGCAAATGCCGGAATTCACTATGGGGTTGGACAGAGGTCACCGCTGCAGAAACAAAATGCAGTCGGAGACCAGCATTCCAGGCTGCAGACAGCTTTGCTTAATTAGAGGAATAAGCAAATAGGTACCCTGGGGTAGCTTCTGGATTGTCTCAACAGATGAAAATGTATACGGAAAAGGTTGCATGCAATTAAACAAAATTCACTGTGATCTGGCTGTCTGGTTTAGTTCACTCAAATTACATGTAAATAATCAAAGAACCATAAAAGAAAGCAGAAGCAGAGATTGCCACTGTAAATCTGATAAGTGCCCTTGATCAAGGAAAGCTTCCTTATGAAACAGGGTCTGGGCTCCTGATTACCTATGGATTTATTTACAGGGAGAAATGAGTTTTCAATAGTCCTCATTACTATCTTGCTAGATAAAATGATCAACTAATCAATGAAAAGTGCTGGTATGATACACACAAAACAAAATCATATAGACCTTGCCCTTGAAAGCTGACATTTAAGCAGATGACACTGCTATAAAAAGAGCAGACAGGTGTAATATCAAAAGTAACTGATAAAATACCATGTTTGACATGGACTTAATTCTAGGGATATCCCATGTACTTTACATATATTATTTAGTTTTATCCTTTGAGCCAGTGGTGAGGTCATTAGTACCATCTTAAATTGCCAGGCAGGTTAACTAGGTGCCCAATAGGATCTCCAAATATATAAGGTCACAGAGTTGAAAACATTTGTTTTGGACTCAAAATCAGAGCTCCCTGACTTGAAGTTTTTCATTATAACATTCTTCCTCTTGTAATAAATAGTCAGAGAATGCAAAGCAAGTATGTTAGTGACATTCACACAACCATGGTTGAGTCCTGGTCTTGAATCAGGTGTGGACTAGGTGGAGAGATGTAAATGGAGAGTCTGTGCTTAACACTGTGATCAGGGCAGTGCTGTGTATGTGGTGGGCGGCTGCATACGGAAGGTGCTGGAGTGGGAGCAAAGAGCAACATAGACCCGAGTTTGTTTTCCCTTCTGACTTTCATCCTGGCTACTTCCAGACTTTTTTTTTTTTAACACAAACATAATACTTCCTTCCAGGGAAAGCCTTGAAATTGTCAACCATGTTATGAATGTATTAAATGAACCAAACCCATAGTTCTTGCTGACACTGAAACATGAAGAAAGAAGAAGACAACACTAAAATCAGCCACTGTGACTATGGTTAAGGTCTGTCCTAGCTCTAAATTTATTATATTTAAAAATATCTTTAATGATTCTTATCTCATTTAATTCATTTGCTATCTATGTGGTATTATCACCACTTTGCAGATGAGAAAACACAGGCTATATTTCTTGAGGTATTTGTGTTAGTGTTCCAGGGTTGCCACAATAGACTACTACATTGGATGTCTTAAAGAACATAAAGCTCTTTTCTTTCATTTCTGGAGGCCACAAGTTCAAGGTCAAGGTGCTACCAGAGCAGGTTTTTCTGGAAGCCTTTCCCATTCTTGCATCTGCTTTCTAAGCTGGCTCTTAACATGGCTTTTTCCTTGATTCCTGGGCAACTCTGTGTGTGTGTGTGTGTGTGTGTGTGTGTGTGTGTGTGTGTCTCCTAATCTTTTATTCTGCAAGGACACCAGTCAGAATGGATTAACGCCCTTACAGCCCTGTTTCAACATAGCCATCTTTTTAAAGACCCTATCTCTATATAAGGTCAGATTCTAAGGTACTGTTAATATTTTAAAATATGGATTTGGGGCTACAGGTTTCAACCTATAGCAGAACCTCAGATATAAAGTGTGAGAGCCAGGATATAAACCACGTCCTATTTCATCTAAAGTCATTCACCCACTGAAGCAAACTCAGTTATCTTCTCTTCCCAACATTTGCTCACTGCTTTTCTCTAATCTTGGCATATCTCTACCATGGCCTGACTAAAAAGACACAAACCGCTCTTCCCTCCTGTCTGGATGGAAAAAATAAAACTATTTTATGACATAGTTGAACTAATATTATTTTTATAAAGCCATCTGATTTCATAGTTTGGAATAATTTTTCTCTAATGGAAATCTCCATTGGCATTTATATTCTCTCTTGTAGGACTTTCTCCTTGTTTACTTTGTAAAGCAATATATGTTTTGCCTCTCTTGTTCTGAATGAATAAGTTCCCAACTCTGTTTTCTCATGTATTTTTTTTTTTGTGTGTGTGTGTGATACTTGGGTTTCTGGAAACCCTTCTACCTCCAGGCTACACTCCAGACACCTATTTTTTATATTTTTATTTGGAAATAGGGTCTCTTAAGCCAGTGAGGCTGGCTTCGAACCTATGTGATCTTCCTGTTTCTGCCTCCCAAGCGCGGGTATTACAAGCCTGCGCCACCACGCCCGGCCTCATGTCTTTTTTGATCATAAACTTTGAGTGAAGTATAGTCCTAGATGCTGACATGACCCAGACATAAAAATTCTTTTCTTTTTGCAATTTTGTCCTTGTTTAGAAATGAACAATGCATAAGTAAATAATTGAATAACCTATGGGTGTGTGTGTGTGTGTGTGTGTGTGTGTGTGTGTTGCTGCTAGGGATGGAATCCAGGGATTCACATTTATGAAGCAAACATTCTACCATTGAGCTATACCCAAACCCTCAAATTACATTATTTTAAATAGTAGTAATTCTGAAGAAAATAAAACAGAGGAAAGACATAAGAATGAGGCTAGGGAGTCTGGTTCTACTGGCTACGGAAGAACTCTCTAGAAGGGTTATTTCAGTCTGAATCTTAAACGATAAGAAGATGTCAGCCTCGTGAAGAGTGGGAAGAGTGTTTCAAGTAAAGCTGCAGTGAGTGTGGACATATTGAAATGGAAAAGCTTGGTTTGTTTACAGATGGAATTGATGTGACTAGAGCAAAGCCAGTGAAAGTGAGAAAGAGCCCAGGTTCAGCAGGTTCCAGACACTTTTGTCCTGGTGAGCCCCAGCATGGTGTTCACCAGTGTTTGTTTAATGAGAAGCATCGCCTGGTGTCTCACTCAGCATTCTTGCAGCCATAATCTAAAGACCTGACCACAAAACTTAAAGAAGTTTTCAGGCTCAGTCCATGTGAGGCTGTGTACCTTGGGTCTCAGGGCATGGTGGTGGGAAGTGGGACAGAGGGAGAGCACATAGGCTGAGATTCTCATATCCTGGAGGCCAGAAGCAAGAGTGTGAGCAGGGAGAGGATGAACCATTTATATAATCCCCAAGGCCACGGCCCAAGGGACCCACCTCCAGCCACACTCTACCAGCCTGCCAGCTACCACCCAGGTAAATCCATTACAATGATGTTATCCACTGCTGGAATTACAACTCTCAAGATTGGATTATATCAATTACAAACACCAATTTATGAGCTCTAGGTCTCACCCTAGGTATAATCATAATACTTGGATAGTGATATATATATATATATATATATATATATATATATATATAGAGAGAGAGAGAGAGAGAGAGAGAGAGAGAGTCTTCAAATATTAATCAAATTAAAACCGCTTAGGATTTAATTGTTCTGGTAACTTGGGCAAATGAGTCTACATGCAAACAAAGGGATCATGGCTGATAGCTAGCTCCGTATGGCCTTTGTTCCAGTTAAAAACTAGGTTTTTAACCCAATTGCCAGAATCTGGATGCAATAACTCCCCGTGTCTTCTATAAAGAATCGTATTTTTTGGTTAGTGCTATGTAATTTAACATCATTTCATATTCACTAATTAGCTAGAGATTTTAAGATAGCAATATCTTAAGATATTAATCCTCTTGATGGCAATACAATATCTCCTAAATACCTGATGACAACTATTAGGTTTCCTCTCTAGTACAAAATGAGGCTGCATGATTTCACGCAAAACCTTTTCTCATAACTGGAATAGCTGATGTGATTATCCATCTTAGAATTGAAATATCTTTGGTACTTGCTGTGACCTTCATTTCAGGCTGGGATGCAATTCTGTTAGGGAGGGGAATGTGGATGCAAAAGTACTATTCGGAGGAATAAACAGCAGCATCTTTTCTATTCTCTTAAATACAAGATAAAATATATTGTGCAGCAGGTGTAAAAGTTCTCTTTGCAGTGCAAGTACAGCTAGAGAAAAATAATTTCCACATTGAAATTGAGATGATTCATCATTTTTCCTCTTTCATGAATCTTATAGAAATATTTAGCCCTGAATATCTTCTCTAAGCAAAGTTGCAGGGTTAGTAACCACTAAAAATCTTGGGAAAGAAGCCCATTTGTTCTGAAAATTAGAAACATATCTTCATCCTTTGCATTCCCTAAAAGAAAGGAATTTGCACATCATCTGTATTTATTGTTTTCAGCACAGAATTTCTTTTTTTATTTTTTTAACTCAGCAACAAAAATTTTACAGACAGGCAAACATGTGGGTTTAAAGAACATTTGGTTTGAGAATTTTATTCGAATTCTTTAAAAACTCGGATACTAAAGAATATAAAGTAAAGCTGTTCATTCTTTACATTCTTTAATCCAATTACCTCTATTTGCTAATTCTACAATTTTCTAATTCAATTTGAATGGAACAGAAGAGGAACAGGGCGATAACATTTATTATGGGCGGCACAGAGTAACCAAATTAATCGATCATCAACCATTTAAGTGCAGAGGCTCTTTCAGCAAGTAAAGATTGCTTCACATGAAAAAGAAACAAGAGGGAAATTAGAATATGACAAAATATCCAATCAAAATGACAAATTAAGGGCACATGTGAATAATGACTACAGATGGTGCTATTTTGGGTTACTGCTTCATATATCTTGCTATATTTTTAACAAGTCTGGCCCATGGCTCTTTTTCTCAATACCTATGTACAAACCAGCTTATTTGTTGGGACCACCTCGTTTCAATTTGTCCACACATACCCTGCTCAATTATCTACCCCCATATGGGTCCTTCCTACAGTTATAATACTCCTGCTCAGGAACGTGACTGTGAAAGCTGTGCACACATCAAAGGGTGTTAAAGTGAAAACAAGAAAAATGAAAGGCGAAGCCTGCTGCTTCCCAAAGCCCAGTAAGCTTGGAAATGTGATCCTTTACCTTATATAATTTTGGCACTGGGTCATGATGTTCAGCACATCATTCACTTACATCTTATAGCGTCTGCAGCAAGTTAATTGCAATGAAAATGTAAAATTAATTCAAGTGATGTTGAGTAATAGAAAGTATCTAGAGTTTGAGAAGAACTAGAGTTGAATCTGAGTTCTACCACTCACCAGATGTACAGGATTGGGTGATTCACATACCCTTTGTGGTTTCAATTCAGTAAACCCATCTGCAAAGAATGATAGTGCATGATGTCCACCATGGCCCTGTGAAGAGTAAAGGTATTTGTGTCACTGTACTTTCCACCGCATAATGATTCTTCCTTGTTTTCCCTCTCTCATGATTTTGCTCTTGGCCATGCTGCTTGAAACTTAAAATGTGCCCCATTAAGATTTGTTAAAATGGAGCCTGGTATGGTGGTAAAGGCTTTTAATCCCAGCACTTAGGAGGCTGAGACAGGAAGATCTCAGATTCATGGCCAGCCTCAGCAACTTAGTATGGCCTTCTGCAACTTAATGAAATCCTGTTTCAAAATTAAAAATAGAGATAAATTTTGGGTTGTGCTCATATTTAGAATGTCCCTGGGATAAGTCTCTAGAAACACACATACACACACACACATACACACACACACATGAACACACACACACACATACACACATGAACACACAGAAACATACTTTGTTAAAATGTAATATTTCATCTAGAAGAAACTATTAATACAAAGGTTCGAATATGAAAGATACATGGGAGATATATGGATATAAAAATAGGAAGTTAAAATAATTTGGGCTATTTTATTACAAATTGAAAAGAAAATGTATCATAGTAGGAAAGAAAGG
Source organism: Muscardinus avellanarius (assembly GCF_963383645.1). Lineage (NCBI taxonomy): Eukaryota > Metazoa > Chordata > Mammalia > Rodentia > Gliridae > Muscardinus > Muscardinus avellanarius. The sequence continues at coordinate 132,154,532 of NC_137787.1, read as the reverse complement.
AGCAACAAAATACCACAATGGAGATAAAAGGTTTTTAAAAAGCTACAAGAGAATAGAAGATCAAAATTTTTTTCCCTCTTTCCCAGTCTGATAGTATAAAAAGCTGGGATTCACTACTGCTCTGTTGATAATAAATTTTATTTATGTTTAAAATAAAAAATAAGCAGGCCTATAATTTAAGTTGTGTAGAGACATAAAGAATTACTGCTGGGACACTGGAGAAGAGGAAGACTGACAGGTAATAAAACTATATATATCTTAATCTGTCAGAATGTTAAAATCATTTCTGTATTACGTAAAACAGGCTAATTCTTAGCTTGTATTTCTGGGATCACACAGAATTCCTGGAAAAATTAATTTTCAGTTCAGAGAAACAGGAAATTTTTTCAAATAAATAACTGGAGTTGACACTTGCCTGCTTTACTTAAAGGGGTTGTTCAGATGGTGGTAAGTGGAAGACTTTTAAAGTGATTAAAGCCGGGTCCTTTGTCACTCTCTGCCAGCCAGTGGTGGGGTGCTTGACAGCATTTGGAAGGAGAGAGCAGCATATGGCAGAGTGAGTCTTGAGCCCCTTAGAAATTTGCCTCCATTCCCACTCCATCTGCGCGTTACGCAGTACCTCTCCCTGTGGCACAGAGATGCTGAGCTATAGTCAGTAGAAGTGGATGCTGGGAAAATGCAGAAACAGCTTTTGTGTCATGCTAAGCATTAACAAAACACTTCCGTTCACAGTTCACATCTTAAACGGAGAGAGATGAGTAGCATGAGTTTATCTGAGGGCACTCGGAACGCTTCTTCGAGTTCTGTGAACAAAGAGAGCTTCCTGGATGAAGGCAATGTGGACCAATTGTCAGAACATGGCAGTGTTCGGTTTGGGGGCCTGGGGAAGGACTCCTGCAAATCATTGCTCTCCAGGGAAGCATAAGAAATATATATTCTGTGGGCTTGTGAGACCTGGGAGGGCTCGCAGCAGGCAAACGGTTTGAGTAGTTCTCACGAACACCTCAGCCCATACAATTTTGCTGACAGAGGCTGAAAGAAAGAAAAATGAAGCCAATAATTTGTGTTTTATAATGCTAAGGGCGTTGTTAGGGAACTTATTAGTCAGTGCCCACTGTTCCTCCAAACATAAGGAAACCTAGAAAAACATTTTATTTTTGGATAAAACATTTTTTGTTTTATCTCTTTGTACTAATCTCCTTTCCTAAACCTCAAGGGCAGTTCTGTACCTATGCAGACTCCTAAAACCAAGTTGGACTCTAATTTCCTCCCCATCCTGATTGCTGATCCCCAGGCCTCTGGCCTGTGCCTGAGCTCCCAGGACGAAAGGGACACAGCAGAGTACCAGGGGCAGGAGGAAAGGAGGCAGGACCCAGGGACCTGCCAAGCCCTCTGCAGCCATTTGCCTCCCTCTTCCCCTCCCTCGCTTCTGAGAGAGCCCCACGCACAGATAAAGAACCACTTAACTGCTGGCTCCATCAGGATCTACCTCCAAATTGAGAAGTCTGATTAAATTCCAAACTGGCCAAGAATTCTTGTTTAGTTCTCAAGCTAGAAATCCTGTATTTAGTTAGAGCTTAATTCCAACTTCATTATTCTTTGTTATTCCATGAGAGAACTTCTGAGTGTTTCAATGGAAGCAGGCTCCACAGATTACAATCATTACAGAAACTTGGGTTTCTGACCTCCACATTCCTTGACCACATATTATTAGAAGTCACTCAGCCTTTTGATCTGCCTTATTTAACCTTTTTAAAAATGCTCTATATTTTCTTTTTTGTTCCTAAAGAATTTCAGTGAAGTAAACATGCAAAATAATATTGAAATGGAGGTGGAGACCAGAGGATCATGGTTAGCAGATAGCTTCAGATACTTAGCAAGGCCCTTCGCAACCCAGTGAGACCCTGTTTCAAAAATATAAAAAAGACTACAAAATAGGGCTGAGTGTGTTGCTTGGAGGTACAATGTCCCTCGGTTCCATCCCCAGTACTGCAAAAAAAAAAAAAAAAAAAAAAAGAATATTTAAATGATTCCTATTTTAGAGATATTTCCAAATATATTTGCCTATAACATACTGAATACCTAGCTGGACTGTATTTTTTGTCAGGTTTAGTGATGAGAAAATGCCTTGAGTTGTGGCCAAAGGCAATGTTAAGAACAAAAAACAAGGAAATCCTCAGGTGATCCAGGACTAAGACTTGGCTTTTGCTTCTTTGTCCTCCATGTGCTTGCAAGCTGTGACAGAGTGTGACTGAAGTTGGCATTTCAAACTTTAAACTTTTGTGCAAAGCCTGTGCAACATACCTGGTGGAAAGAGAAGCATATTTCTTCCTTTACTGATATAAGACCTCCCCTAGTGAGGCCTGGAAAAGAAGCGAAGGACTGTGCATATGGGGAGGGACAGATAGACAGAGTCCTCAGTCACCTAATATTACAGATAGTCGTGACTACCAGCCTACCCTGAAGCCTTTGCGAGTCACCAGGACAACTGTGCTTAAAAATAATAGGCACAGTTGGAAGACAATGGATGTTTTAACCATGTAAGCTTAGGTTGAACTTTCAATTCTGCTACTGACAACCCAAAAGAACCTGTACAAGTTTAAGCTTCTGTGAGTTTTTGTTATATCTGGGGTAGAATACTCATTCTCCCATGAAAAGGCAGAAGGGAGAAAAGAAAAATAGAACCAGGTAGTTCCTCTGCATGATCCTTCTTCCACTGGAAAACAAAAAAGTGGGATAAAACACTAGGCTGAATATTAAGACAGCTTGCTACTAAACCAGGCTCTCATGAAGGAGCAAAGCACTCTGCCTGTGATGATTCCATTCAACCAGCTAGGAAACAAAGCAAAGGAGGCATATTGTCCCTTCTAGCCTGAGAATAGAGCTTCTTGACTTTGAAGTAGAGCCTTTACATGGGAGTAAAAGGAAGCTCTCTGGGTTTTAAGTGCTAGAGTCTGTATGTCTGTCTGGCATTCTCTCACTTGGATATGATCCTAGTTAAAGGGGAAAGGAAGCTCTCTGGGTTTTAAGTGCTAGAGTCTGTATGTCTGTCTGGCATTCTCTCACTTGGATATGATCCTAGTTAAAGGGGAAAGGACATAATAGAGAGATGGAGAGTTTTCAATCTCTAGAAGAGGAGCAGACTCTCATTTTCCACTTGACAAAGGTACAGTTGGGCAGCACAGCCAGGTCGTCCAGTCATCCCTGAGCGCTCCCACCCACAGCTCTGCTCACTGGAGCTCAGCAAAGACCATCCCATCATCACTTTTTTTCAGAAGTGTGTCATGATCAGTGGTGTCATCTCCAGCATTTCCAGGATTTTTGATATGAAAATGCTCACAGAATGACATAGCTAAATTTTTTGCCAAAGACATTCTCATGTGAAGCTTGGGTAATATATCTTTTTATGGAAATATAAGTGGAAGCAGAAGGCTGGTAAGTGAATCAGTTTAAGCCTATATTGTATGACTTTGAGAAGCTAGTAGAAGTTTTTTCTCTATGGTAATTATTTGCTTTTTCTTGATCATTGTATGCTATTAAATCAGAACATTGTACTCTATTAAATCAGAACCCAAGGGTATATTAATTAATCCTTCAAAGACAAGGGGCCTTTAATCAATTCCATACTTTTGAACATAATTTCTTCCTAAAAATATGTAACAATGCTGAATATAAAAAAGTAAAGATTTTCACAGTATTAGTAGAGATCCATACCTATAGCTGTAACATATAATAAAACCCTCAAATGTCATACAATAGTAAATGACTATTTTAAATAATAAGTCAAACATTAACATCAATTATATAAATTAATTACTGAGAGTAATGCCTTATACCAATCACCCCAAAAGGTGATATTTAGAAAACATATCCTCCATCAGACTGATTTTAAAACAATAAAAAGATTCATTGTCACAATTTATTAGACAACAGTACACTTTTTAAATTAATTTCTTTTTGGTGGTACTGGGGGTGGAACCCAAAGGCTTTCAACCTCTGAGCTATACTCCCAGACCTATTTTATATTTTATTTGGAAACAGGGTCTCACTAAGTTTCCAACAGCCTCACTAAGTAGCTGAGGCTGACTTTGAACCTGTGCAATCCTCTAGTCTCAGCCTCCCAAGTGGGGAAATTACAAGCGTGCACCACCACGCCCAGCCACAACAGTACATTTTGTTATGTTTAAAAACTTTGCTTAGCCAGGTGTGGTGGCGCACGCTTGTAATCCCCGCGCTTGGGAGGCAGAGACAGGAGGATTGCGCAGGTTCGAAGCCAGCCTCGCGCGCTGGCTTAGGAGACCCTGTTTCCAAATAAAAATGTACAAATAGGTCTGGGAGTGTAGCCCGGAGGTAGAAGGGCTTCCAGGAACCCCAGTGCTGCCACCAACTTTGCTTAAAATGCTTTTTTTTTTTTTTTTTTTTTTTGCTTTACAAGAAATTGAATATTTTTTTGTTCTTTTTTGCAGTACTGGGGGATGAAACCCAATGGCATTCTACCTCTGAGCTATACCCCCAGCCCTATTTTTTATTCTTCACTTTGAAACAGGGTCTCACTGAGTTTCAAAGGGCCTCACTAAGTAGCTTACGCTACCCATGAACTGCCATCCTCCTGCCTCAGCCTCCCTGCTGGGATTAGAAGCGTGTGCCACCAATGCCTGGCTATGAAATAGAATCTTCATCAACAACAATTCAGTGGAAATTGACTTTGTGTCTGGATTATAGGTATACATTTATGGCTTGGTTTTCAATTTACCATGTTTATGACCTTTAATAATGTTTTCAAAATTCCATATAGGTTTTTTAGGTTTTGCTCTTTTCCTTCACCAGTGAATAGGTAGCCAACTACGGTCAATTAGTTTAATTTGCTTCATAGTTTTAGAAATCCGAGTTTATGATCAGACCTAAAAGGATTTATATACATTTTCTCCCTTATGATTTTGGTTAAAATAAAAGGCACAGAAAAATGATGAAAGGTGCCCAGCAGGGACCGCAGCTAATAGGATTGGGTTGAGTTTTGACCTGCAGTAACTGACCCCAGAGCCCAGATCTTTAAACAATATATAGCACAAGCTATGTGCACCAATGCTATCAATTGCCTCTCCACTCCTTTTTCTGTCATTAAGTGTATTTATCTGTGCTTTCTTCTCTGATCTCGCTTGCGCTAGAAGTTCCAATTCCCTTATGACTGATGGAAACCAGGGGGGAAGCAAAAAAGGATTAGGCAAAAAGCTCTTGGATTCATAATTTTCACATTGCCATTGTCCCTCCTACTTTAATTATCTCTTGCGGTATGACAGAGTGCCCCAAAATTTAATGGTGCAAACAAGAATTTATTATCTTTCATGATGTTGTGGGAAGACTGGGTTCAGCTGGGCAGTTCTTCCTTGGTGTCCTTTCAGTCCCCTCCATCCAGCAGTGCTGAGGCTCAGTCATCTGAAGCCTTCCCTGGGCTGCATGTCTTTGCTACCTGGATTCACTCATGTAGCTGGCAGTTGTTGGTGCCATTTCACTTGTCCGCAAGAACACCTGCATTTGGCCTTTCAATGTGGCCTGGGCTTCTGCAAGAGAAAAAAAGATGGCTTCGGTATAATCAGTCTTCCTTCACAGTGGCTCAGGGCTCAAGGAAAGCAAAATGGACACTGGTGATCCTATAAAGTGCTAGCCTGAGAGCTGGAATATGATCACTTTTTCCATGCTTTACTGATAAAAAATTTCAAAAGTTAACCCAGATTCAAACAGTGAGGAAGCTGTGCTCCCTCTCAATAGGGAAAATAGCATAGAATCTGAAGCCCTCTTTAATCTCCCACTTCTATCAATGCCTGCCAATCCAGGAAACTCTGGGTTCTGAAGGCATCAGAAATGCCAAGTCCTATCCTCCAGACTTGGGTATCTTTCCTGAGTATTTACACCAAAAGGACTGACAAGACCTGTTGTGCATGCATCATGGCTGCACTTTTCCTTATTTTTTAAGGTGCATTTTGTCAGAGACTGCTATTGTTTAGGTTTGGTCTGAGTGTCTCCCAAGCCTTCCTGCAATGAAACTTAAATACACATTGTGAGATATGAATGGTGAAAACTTAATCCAGCTCTGGGCTTTCAAGGTGGGTTTTGGGAAAATGACTAGGATTAGACAAACCATTAAAGTCCCCATAATTGAATTCTAGTAGCTTTACAAAAGGAAGAAAGCAGAAGAGATACACATATGTGACTGCATGCATATTTGTTGTGTGTCAACACATAAGACTCTGTCCACCTCAGGACTTTGCCATAAAAGAAGGCCATCACCAGAAAAGACCCCTAAACTTTGAACTTCCATAATCATAAACCAGAATACCCCTCATCTTTCTTTTTATAAATTACCTAGACTTGGTATTGGGTTATTAGAAATAGAAAGTACACTTATAAAGAGACTATATGCTTTCTACTGCAACTTATGTAGTTTTACTATAAAATAAAGAATATGCATATCTCAAAGAAAGATATCTTACTTTTAAGAAAAGCAAAATTAGTAAAACTTCCCTGTAAGCCTACATTTTGTTCCCTAATTGACTGTAAGTTACCATCAGGGATCATCTTTGAGCATAAAATTTCCACTTGCAAATTGCAGTCTTCCAAAGATACCTCACCCCTCCCAACTTGAAAATTCTATACATTTTTTTTTTTCAGTATTAGGGATGGAACCCAGGGGCATTCTACCTCAGAGCTACTATTTTTTTCTTTATTTTGAAATAGGGTCTCACTGCTGCCAAGGGCCTCACTAAGTAGCTGAGGCTGTCTGAGAACCACGATCCTCCTGTTTCAGCCTCCTGAGTGCTGGGATTATAAGTGTGCGCCACCATATCCAGCTTCTTGGAAATTCTATATATTCTAACAAAGCAGAATTTTATTTTTCAATGTGAAGAAATACTTCTCTGCAATGCATCAATCTCTTGGATAAATCATAGCTATTATGCCTGTTTTAATTCTCTTTATAAAAACTCAGTTTTTACTGTCCTGGGACATTTTAACGCTGTGTGTCGAACTAATGTGCAAAATACATGCCCATTACTACCTATTTACTTGGGTTATTGTTCTGGCTAAGGTGTAATTTTCCACCAAGCATTTGTTTAGAAATTTGGCAGCACACTGAGAACATTTCCATACTTAAAAAGCATCCAGAATTTAGAATGACATCCAGTGATATTAAGCAAGTGTAGATAATGCTCTCAAACTTCATCAAATATTCATGGTTAATTATAGTCATAATATTTATGTTGCTGTGAAAATTAAGGTTGTGAGCCTCTTGTATGCAGGCTAAAAATACAAGCTTGCAGACGGCACCGTTGCTTACCCCTTTCATTACTGGAATTTCTCATTGTCATTAAGTAAAATGGCAAGTGTGGTGTTCCTTGGCTTCGTAACTCACATTGCAAATCTGATGTCTCCCCTGATAGACCCAACAGAGCCCGTGGAAAGAGCTACAGATCCATCTCTCATGACAGCAGAAGGGAGAGATTAAAGGTGCAGCGGCTACCGTTTCTGAAACTAAACCCAACGCACATGGACTTAGAGGTCCAGAATCCTTACAGAATACTTTGGGAAGCCACAAGACAGTGTCTTTGAAATTCAAAGATTTTGGAGAAATATGAGACATAAGGTCATCATATCTGAAAGGAAAGAATCACATGGTAAGGAGAATCACATGGCTTGAATTACTTCATCTTGTCTATTTTTTACTCAGCTACCACTGGAAATAAAGATGCAATTGTAAAATAAACATTTCCAAAACAAAGCTCTGATGTTAGTGTCTCTCTCTAAAAACAGTAGCAAGGCCAGGCGTGGTGGCGCACGCTTGTAATCCCCGCGCTTGGGAGGCGGAGACAGGAGGATCGCGCAGGTTCGAAGCCAGCCGGCGCGCTGGCTTAGGAGACCCTGTTTCCAAAAATGAAAATGTAAAAATAGGTCTGGGAGTGTAGCCCGGAGGTAGAAGGGCTTCCAGGAACCCCAGTACCACCAAAAAATGAAAATTAAAAAAAAATAAAAACAGTAGAAAGCAAAGGGCTAATGTTTCAGGCAAGTGGATGTTACTTCTTCCCTCACCTTACCAGATCTCCCCTCTGCACCTGATGTGCCAGGTCACAGCAGTGGACTTCTCAGTCTATCCCACCTCTGGGCAACTTGAAATTCCATTTCTTATTTTAGGAATGCTCATTTCAGTATGATCTCTCAGTATGATCACCTCCTCTTTAATAATACTCTTGGGAGGCTGAGACAGAAGGATCGTGGAGGTTCGAAGCCAGCCTCACTGGCTTAAGAAACCCTGTTTCCAAATAAAATATAAAATAGGTCTGGGAGTGTAGCCCAGAGGTAGAAGGGTTCCATCCCCAGTACCACAAAAAATAAATAAAATAATAATAATAATAATAATAATAATAATAATAATACGTATCAATATCATCTTCTCTGCAGTTTCTGAACCTTCCAGAACCTAGACAAACTGAGGCAGGAAAATGTTCTCTTAAGTTTAATACTTTGTAACTATGTCTTCACTAATATGCTTAATCCCTTTCAGTCTAATTATAGTTTTTTATATATGTTCCCTCATCGGGTCATTAAAGACTTGTCAAATTTGCAAATACACAAACTTTGGAGGGCTACTGAATACACTGGTTAACAAAACTAAGTTTCAAGAAGTCAGTGTTTTGAAACAATGGACCAGGACAAGTAATAAATTTCACTGAAGGAAATGTAATGCTCTTCATTGGATTTTAGAATAGCAACTGCAAGGTTTCAATAGAGACCTTGATGAGGACAGAAGAGAAATGACCTTTTTTATTTTTTAGTTTGTTGTAAGAATGATGATATAAATCTGTAGTAGCCATGTGGCACATTAAAAATAAGGCCAGCCTTTATATACCTTAATAAATCTCTACATGCAGATAGAGGGAGGTTCTGGTCATTCCACACTCTGCTGCACTTACCATTCTACACTCTATTGTCTGGTCTGAGGAGGGCTTTTCTTTTAAGATAGTCATTAGCAAAGTTCAATTCATTGATACGCACCGCTAGTTGCTTATCAATATTAATATTTATTTCCCTCTGCTCCTTTGTAATTTTTTCCATGGCAATAATATACCAGCTAAAATATGTTTCCCAGCACCCCTTGCAACTGTAAAACAATTATATTCAATCAAATGTTTGTAAAACTGAGTTCCTTCTAAGAAATTCTTTTAAAAGTTACAGGTGTAGGGGTGCTGGAAAGCAGGCTGGAAGAAGCGCTTTCCCCCACCCCAGCATGAGAAGTTAACTAGAGAAGTCTTCTCCCATATTAGGATTAGAAATAAGATATTAGAATATAGAGTTAAAATATAGAAGTAAAGTAAGGTAGGATTAGAAACAGAATGAAGATCCGTAAGCCCAGCTGCCCAGGTTGCAGGATTCAAGGACCAGGGCAGGGGACCCACCAGGTCAAAGTCTCTAATCTCCAGCTTGCCGGCCAAGGTCTTTGAAAATGGGCCCCATCCTCTTATCTCTGAGCCAGATCAGCAAACAAGGCCATGCTAATCTGCTGTCCAGGCAGAGTCCTCAGCGCAGAGATAAGCCTGGCCCAGCCAAGGTGGGTGGGAAAGGCAGCCCTAGGGAACGAACACATACCATAAGGGAGATAAGCAGTCTTTAGCAGGCTCTGATGTGTGTGGATGCATGTTTTAAAATTATTGGCTGTACTTGTTTGTCCTTGTATCTGATTGGTTGTATTCTAAGGTTGGCGGGCTCAGACTTTTGGTGGGCTCTGACGTTGTAACCACTCCCTCCTGGGGCTATAAATCCAGACTGTGGAGTGAGCTCTGGGTCGAACCTCGACTATTTAGTGTCTTGGTCTCGACCCCTGGCTTGCCAGGACAGAGCTGCAGCACAATAAACCTCGCTTGCATTTTACATCTCTTGTGAGTCCTTCGATATTTGGGTTGGTGGGCGATTTTCGGACCCTTCATAGGCAAGCTTGTCATGGTGGCACATGCTTGTAATCCCAGCATTCAGGAGGCTGAGACCAGAGGATCACATGTTTGTAGACAGCCTTGGCTACTTAGTGAGGCCCTCTACAACTTAGTGAGACCTTGTTTCAAAATAAATAATTAAAAAAAAAAAATAGGCCGGGGGGTGGGGGGGATAAGCTTGGAGGTCCAATGCTCTTGGATTCCATCCCCAGACCCGCCAAAAAAAAAAAAAAAAAAAAGTTGCGGGCAAATGCCTTTTTGATTTGCTCATTTTCTCTTTGAGTATAGAATGCAGATGCTTTCCTGAAGGTAGATCAGCCATGGAGAAATTGTGTGACAACAATGAGGAAGAGGACAGAAGCCATGTGCTGAGGATCACTAGAGGAGCCTGGGCCTCCAGTCACACTGCCAGGGCAGCCTACCTCTTCAATTTTTAAGTGATGTCTGTTACTGACACTCAGTTACCAGCAGCCTATCACAGCCCTGACCAATACAGAAAATGGCCCGAGTGTGGCAGGTGGAGAAAGGATGTCAACAGACACGGCTCAGTGAAGTATATTTGGTCTGTTGGGAAGAGAACCAAACAGGAACAACTTCACTGGCTTTAACTATCTGGAACAGAATTGAATAAGAAAGACAGACTCTGGTGAGCACAACAGGTATTGTAGTAGCAGTGCAAGGAATAAGACTGGAATCATCAAAACAGGACTTCTTAAATACATAAAGCCACCTACAAAATGAAACAGTTAAAACCTTCTCCAAGAGAGGATGACAATGTATGATGGAGATTTAAAACAGGTGGGGACACTTATCAGGTCTACATTTCTATTTGCATTTCAAAACTTACCCAGCATTTGACAAACATTTCTTGAGCATCTATTCTACTCCAGATCTTCTGTAAATTTTAAGGACTATAAATATATATATAAAAAAAAAAAGGTCATTGAAGCTGGGTGTGCTGGGTGTGGTGGCGCACGCTTGTAATCCCAGCATCCGGGAGGCTGAGACCAGAGGATCGTGGTTCACAGACAGCCTCAGCTACTTAGTGAGGCCCTCTGCAACTCAATGAGACCCTGTTTCAAAATAAAGAATAAAAAATAGGGCAGGGGAGGTATCTCGGAGGCCAAATGCCCCTGGGTTTCATCCCCAGACCCTCAAAAAAAAAAAAAAAAAAAAAAGGGTCCTTGAGAATCTTACTTTTTAGTAACTGAAACATATATAAAAAATCATTTCCATGCAACTTTAAATATTAAAATACACATGTGCACAGGGAAGAGAAAGGCATAAACTCTCAAAAATTGGTATTTCAAGGTTGAGTAGAAGTAGTCTGAGGACAAATAAAAGGAAAGAGAACTTTCGGCATGTAAATGGCATACATAGACGTATCCTCTAGTGAAACAGTATACTGTGTGTGAGGGAATCTGTAGTTTAAAGTCATTAGGCAGAAGCTGGGTTTGGTGGTGTATGCCCTTCATCCAATTAGTTGAGAGGTTGAGACAGGAGAACCATAGGTTTGAGGCAGCCTCAGCAACTTATCGAGGCTCCCAGCAACTTAGACCCTGTTTCAAAACAAGGGGGGGAAGAATGCAGCTCAGAGACAGAACATCTTTAGGTTCAATCCTCAGTACCACACAAACAAACAAACAAACAAACCAAATGAATAAATAAATGCAGAAAATTGTAACGAGAAGTTGCAGAAGGAGACAGGATTATGGGTGGGGTGGGTAGATAGCTGTGCAGGCTGACTAGTCTAGATTTTATCTAACAGCCAGTAGTTCCCAGACTTCCAAATTTTGAAGTGAAGTTTTTTAAAAAATGGGAAACTGGAAAAAGTGATTAATTTGCATTTCTCTATCAGACTATTTAGAAAAGCATAATGTATTTTAAATATATGTTTTCCTTTTTTTTTTTTTTTTTTTTACAGTAGTGAGGATTGAACCCAGGGGTATTTTACCTCCAAGCTATACCCTGAATCCCATTTTTATTCTTTATTTTGAAACAGGGTTTCACTAAGTTGTGAAGGGACTCACTAAGCAGCTGAGGTTGACCATAAACCTGCTATCCTCCAGTCTCAGCTTCTCAGGTATTTGGATTATAAGCATGGACTACCATGCTCAGCTAAATATATTTTTCTAACAGAGTATATTTGCCTCCGAAGAATAGAAATTATATACTCCTAAGAGCAAAGTAAAATCTTTTTTAAAAACTAATTTTAAATTTATGTCAAACTCGGGTGAATTTGTTCGAACCCCCCCCTCCCCCCCCATAGCACTCTTGAATGGCATGGGGCTGTAACTGTCTTCTGTATTTCCATCTTTTTTTTTTTTAACCTTAACATATTTTGCTTGGCACCCGCGCGGGGCTGGCTTTGTTTAGGGTCATCCCAATAGGTCACTCTGTGGCATGGTGCTTTACTCTAAGCTCTAGCTGTCCCTCGTGCTAAGGGTGTCAAACTGTAACATAACTGGCACCCATGTGAGACTATCTTTCAAGCCAAAGGCGACTCCAGCCTGATGGTGGCCCGAAAGCCACTGCATCTTGAAGGTCAGTAACCCTCTCCCAAACAGGACCAGATCCTGGCAGATGACTGGATTGCCGGTGCCAACGGGCTCTCTGGAACCATGGAGAACCCCCTGCCACAGACTAGCTATGGCAGAATCTCCAGGGGAGGGGAAAATTTCCCATTAAATAGCGTAGGCATGATAGGCCCAATGAGTGCCCATCCATTCTGTTCACATCTTTTAAAAGCCCTATACAAAGTTAAATCTTAAAAAAATGCCCATAGCCCACCTCCAGAAAGCTCCCTAACAGGAGATGCCAGCCAGCACCCATCTCTAAAATGGTGGGTTTTTGTTTTTTTTTTTTTTTCAGTAGTTGGAAACAGGTTCTATGGAGATAAGCTAGCTTGCTTTTAGCGGCAGTGTCTAGGAAGCTTTGCCATTAGCAACTGCAGCCACCTGCACCCTGTGGGTCTGTGAACTATGGCAGTTCACAGTCCTCAGCAGCCCTGAAATCCTAGCAGCTATTGGAAGCCTGAATGGGTAAGCTTCTCCAAGAGCTCAAGAAAAAGCCTAAGTCAAAGTTTCAACTGGATAACAGGCAGGCCTGCTTGGTGAACAGCTGCACCCAGAAGGCATTGTCTGGCATTCAACAGGCAGATACAGTCATTTGCATAAGAAGGCCCTCAGGGAAGTAAGCTCAGGAGGCAGCCATGTCCTACCACATGGCAGCTCAGGATTCTTAGACACACCAAAATTGGAGAATATTTTCAGGAAGCAAATTAATAAGATTTTTTTAAAAAACGGCAATATTTCCAGCAATAAAACCTCATTGAGAGAAGGGACAGGTAGGAGGGGTCAGATTCAGGGCCAAAGGGAGGGTGGCTAAAACTTCAAGCCTGCACTGCCCTTCTGATGGACTTTGAGGCCACTCTCACTGCTCCATGCACACAGGCATCCCAGCTGGACATCCCCGGCTGGGCTACTAGCTTTAGGGGATGCAGGGAACCTCATCCAGACAGAGAAGGGCCACGCAGCTCAATTGGACAGGGGAATATGGAGCAAGGGGAAAGGGTGGCAAAGCCCCTTCCCATTTAATACCCGCCCAGTGGGAGGCAAACTGATGGGAAATGAGGCCAACCTCAAGGCCCACACACACACAGCGTGCAGGGACAGGAGGACGACCTTCTGACCACAAAATACTTCTCTCTGGCTTAGATGGGATTCCAGCAATATCCTAAATGCTAGGGTAATTGGTTTTAGATTGGAAAGCTTTGGGAAAGGGGGCAACCTTGCCCAGACAGGCTACTAAAGCCCCACCCATTCTCTCTCAGATGGGAACCCAGCAATCCAAAGTGGAAGCCAGGTCTCCACTCACATGTGTTCTCCAAAAGTGGAAAATGTTTGATCCCAAAATGCTAAAGAAAGTTTTCATTTATTTTCTGCACCCAAATATGGCCACAGTATGCGCTGGAGGACAGAGACATGTAGCCCCATCAGGGAGGTTTAAATCATAACACTATTCGGCAACTAGATCTATTTTGTAAAAAGGAGGAGAGATGGATTGACATAGCTTATCTTCAGCTGTTCTTTAACCTTCGAGACCACCCAGATTTCTTTAATGATTGCAGGTTTCAGGCAATTGTGGCAGCCTTAGCTACAGTAATGTGGGGCGTTTAGTTTGATCTGTCCATATGCGGAGCTTAAAGCTGTATCACTAAGTCAAACAATGCGTGCTGGCATTCTTAGTTAATTCTTTACCTGGTAGAAGGGGAGGCCATCCTCAGACAAAGACTACTACTGCAGGCTGCCGATTCGGTTTAACAGGGACTTGAAAAGGGAAAGACAGATGGGCAAAAGCCATGAAAGAACTCTGGCTGAGCACAGAACCCTAGGCTCAAGTTCGTTTTAGGGGTGGAGAACAAGAGCATCTCTGACATAAATGCTCTCAATCACGAGGCCAAAAAGGGCCCTCAGAGGCCTGGCTCACAGGGCAAGGGGAACCATTAAATGGCTGAGCATCCCCAATTTCAGAGGGAACTGGGGTCCCCAGACCTAGGTTCCCAGTGATTCCTCCCAACTCCCACCACCTGAGTTAAAACTAAAGAGCCTTAGGTGATCACAGTGAGATCTCAGAGAAGGCCAGATTTAAAGCATTACCCTCCTTTCCTGGCCCAAGGTCCAAAAACTTAGCCAAGGTGAGAGGCAGATCAGGCCAGCACCCAAACTATTTTTTTTTTACCCAATACTCAGCCTGCAGCTTCCAGGATGACCTCCAATTCTCCCATTCTTAGCCATACCAGAGATTTCAGCTCCTCTCCTAACAAGGAGACATAATGTCAGGAAACCAAAAGTTGTTTTTTTCCTTTTGCTGGCTGCACTAAAGTTATTGCTCAAAGAATTTTTTTTTATCTCAGTCTTAGCTAAAATGGTAACTTCAGAAAAGCTGTCCAATTAGACCCCTGTGAGATGTGATTAAATAAAGTTATTTTCTTCTTTGACAAAATTAATGTTGTAAGACACTTGTGATGCTTATATGATGTCATGGATTTCTGTCGGGGCCCGCTTGGCTAGACCGGGATGGGGTGGTGGCTCAAGATGGCGCCTAGGCATGTTGCCAAGTCACAAGGCTCAGGAGGCTGGCGGTGCCCTGAGCCTGCGCAGTGAGCCCTATCAGGCGCCCTACAGATGATCAGTGATGCAGTGCCTCGTGCTACCACCAGCCCACCTATGAGAGGGTTAGAAATGTGCATGCCCTAGCTGTGGGAAGCTTGGGGTTGGTGGAGTGATGAGGGAGGGGTTATGAGACTGATATATATTTGCCTGCTGTGTGCACTGAAGAGGAAGCATTAAAGAAGTAGTATCATCAGCAGACTCAGAGTTTGTGTCTTCTTTCCTGGGGCTCTGCAGGTCAGAGCCTTAGGGATGCGACAAGTGGAGCCGAAACCTGGGAACGTTGTAGGGATGGGACAAGTGGTGGCCCGTACAGGGACACGGAATGCCGTGGAAAAGGTTCACAGGTAAGCGACGAAGGAACAGCACTGTGTAGGTTCTCAGGATTTAGCGACGAAGTAGAAAGCTCGCGGATTGCGACGAAGCAAGACTTACCATGGGGTCTAAGGTTAAGTGATGAAGAGACAGCGCTGTGTAGGTTCACAGGATTTAGCGATGAAGCATAAGGTTCGCAGATAGCGACGAAGCACAAGGTTCGCAGATAGCGACAAAGCAAAACTTATCATGGGGTCTAAGGTTACTACTATAAAAGTCAAAGAGTCCTTTTGAAATGAGAAAGGAGGGACTTTGGGGTGAGTGCTCTTATTGCAATAATTATGGCCTCTGTGGCTGCAGCAGCAACTGCTGCTGCGGCCTTAGCAACATAGTGGACCTATTACAAGAACAGGGCGACATCTTGGGACAGATGGCCATGGTACCATGTATTCAAAAATTGTCTGGATTATGCATAACCTCTGTGCAGTATCAGAATTTTTCCTGTGCAGGCAATCTATTCCGACAGATAGGCAGAATGCTTCTGGGAAATTAGAGCCATAAATTTGAACAGACTATGACAGAACTTTGAGTGTCCATTGTCGCGATCAAATCTACCCGCATGGAGATTGCCTCAGTACAACAATGGATGGACCTGATACAGGGGACAGTGGGCTTCTTAAGAGATTGGGGTGGCGTGGCATTCTGGGCATTTTTTGCTGGTGGTAGTATGCTGTGTCCTGGTTGGATATATCAGGTGTATTCGACAACAAACTGTGCAACAACAACACATGCTGGTGCAAGCTCTGGCTGCCCTTGAAGCTGGCTCATCTCCTCACGTATGGCTCAGTATGCTGGATCGGTAGTCAAAGACGGGTACGATCATCCCCGGGATCATATCAACCTAAGACAGGGGAGTAATCATGCTATTGCTTTCCCGATGATGGGTAAGAATGATCCTTGAGGTTCGACAACCTAAGACAGACACGGTCCCGAGCCTTAATTTTAATAAAACAAAAAGGGGGAGATGTCGGGGCCCACTCGGCTAGACCAGGATGGGGCGGTGGCTCAAGATGGCACCTAGACATGTTGCCAAGTCACGAGGCTTACGAGGCTGGCGGTGCCCTGAGCCTGCGCAGTGAGCCCTATCAGGCACCCAACGGATGATCAGTGATGCAGCGCCTCATACTACCACCAGCCGCCTATGAGAGGGTTAGAAATGTGCATGCCCTAGCTGTGGGAAGCTTGGGGTTGGAGGAGTGATGAGGGAGGGGTTATGAGACTGATATATATTTGCCTGCTGTGCACATTGAGGGGGAAGCATAAAAGAGGGGAAGCATTAAAGAGGAAGCATCATCAACAGACTCTGCGTTTGTGTCTTCTTTCCTGGGGCTCTGCAGTTCGGAGCCTTAGGGACGGGACAGATTTCTGTGGTAATCTAACAAAATTAAAGCTTTAAGGTGTGTGTGATATTTACCTAATGTCTTATAATTCAATTATTAAATTGGGTAATTGCAAAATGCAATGCCTTAGAATGCTCTTAACTTCATAAGATTTAAAGTAACACTTAAGTCTTTTAAATGGGTTTTTAAGTTGCTGGTATCTAAACAACATTATAAAATGGTATGGTTGTTTGGTTTGCTCGTATGTAACAACAATAGACAGATATAAATAGTGTGCTGGTGTAAAGTTTTTTTTGTA
Source organism: Muscardinus avellanarius (assembly GCF_963383645.1). Classification (NCBI taxonomy): domain Eukaryota; kingdom Metazoa; phylum Chordata; class Mammalia; order Rodentia; family Gliridae; genus Muscardinus; species Muscardinus avellanarius. The sequence continues at coordinate 132,137,374 of NC_137787.1, read as the reverse complement.
ACAAAAGGAAATTTTGTGAGATTAAGAAAGCATATTGTAAGGGTTATCCTAAAATTGTCCCAAATGGGAAAGAAAGAACCAGCATAGAAAAATCAGAGGGTTAAAGCAAGTTGTAAAGCATTTGTGGAATGTTTGTTTGTTTGTAAGGTTTATCCTAAGATTGTCCCAAATGGGAAAGAAAGGACCAGGATTAAAAAAAAAAAAAAAAATCAGAGGGTTAAAGCAATTGTAAAGGGTTTGTAGAATGTTTGCATATGTGATAAAGATGGGTTATTAGTTAAAAGGAAGTAGGTTTCTAATAAGCCTACCTCTTCTATATTCCCAAATAAAAGTGTTAGAGTTCAGCAGTAGGGGTGTCCTATGGATAGCAAAGGCTAGAGGATTACATTTGGCAATGAAATTGGGGGACCCCAAAGTCTGTAATAATTTTTTAAAACTGGCTTCAAGATTGTTTACTGGAGAAAAGTTACAGGAGACTAAGTCGTATCATACAGGGATTTGAAATTTGCCCTAGAAATTAATTCCAAAAATAGCTTGTTAGGTCCACCAGGCAAGCTATCTAGAGGCACATGTGCAGGTGGAGATTGGCAGCTTGGTTTCACTCATATGCCAGGGGAAACTTTTAGGTCTTTTCTGACTGGGACATAGTCCTAGATAACAATGTTACCTATTGTCAGCATACCAGCAAGTTTTAAGTAAACTCCAAACAGTGATAGAGCGGAAGGGGGAACTTTTGTTTTGTCCAGGTGACATGGTACTAATCAAATCATCTGAAATCTTTATTCAAATTACCCCAAAGCCTATTTCAGGTCTCTACAGTACTAATTTCTGGATTTACATGGCGTAAAATAAACTAAATACATCCCACTTTTGTGTGTTTCAGCCTAAATCAGCAAAACAGGTTTTAACTTCTCATTTAAGTGCTATTTTTAGGTTTTCATGGTTAACCTGTATTGTGAGTGTCGTCTCATAGGGTTGAAGCTTTCAGATGTCAGATGGTGGTATGAGCACCCAAGAGGTACATCTATTGAAGCCCTTTGGTCATAGAGGCACACGGCACGGACCCATCTGATTCCCCCATGCCAACTACACGCATGAATGTTATCCTAAAGCCGGTGCCCCCAACTTCGTCCCTGTTCAGCTCGAAGCAGATTATGACTGACTCAGCATCCTTATTCCTTTGCTAAGGGGTACATTCATGTGATAAAAATCAGGAGAAAGTAATGGAAACTGAGCTCATATTAACTGTTAATAAGAATTGTAAAAGTCAAAATGTATTTTCTGTATTTACCTTTGGCCTGAGAGGTGTCAGGAAGTTGCTAGGCAGAGGGGGGGATGTACCAATATTGTGAATGGCCTAGGAAGATTTGAGAAAGCTCTGATTATTATATTTCAAAAATTGGTGAAAGGACTTGGTTTTTGCAAAAAAAAAAAAAAAAGCAGGCAACTATTCCAATGTAAATTAACCTAGCTAAAGGTAATTAGCAAGTCCATGGAAGAGGGGAACTAGGACTTCCTCATCCTCATTCTAAAGACAGGTTTACATAATAATTGGATGATCTAGCTAAGATGGGAGGAGGGGGTCAACCTTCATGAAAAGAGACACCTATGCGGGGAAAGTACACCTTGGCGGGAAAGTAAGGGGAGATACCTTACAGGGTAAGGGGAGGTACCTTACAGGGAAGTTTACTACATCAGAATTATGTGAACAGATGGAGGTCATGTGTATAAAAAGTCTGGTCCACATGTTGTATCTTTGGTGAATCCATTCGAACCTCTCCCCATGCCACTCTTAAATGGCAATGGGGCTGTAACTGTCTTCTGTATTTCTATTGTTTTAATAAACTTCTTTAAATCTTCAAAAAAATAAATCTGTGTCAAACTCATTTGATTATATATATATATATATATATATATATATATA